>NW_027250670.1:0-127602 GCF_044704955.1 Pristiophorus japonicus | reverse complement strand
CCGCTGAACTGCAGCATTCTGTAATAGTGTCCGTGAAATTCTTTAGGATGTACTGAGGGGAGCGCCGCACTGTCGGAGGGGCAGTACCTGAGGGAGTGCCGCACTGTCGGAGGGGCAGTACTGAGGGAGCGCCGCACTGTCGGAGGGGCAGTACTGAGGGAGCACCGCACGGCTGCAGTGTCAGAGGTGCTGGAGGAGGTTACAGAGATGAACCGGACTGGCTTTAGGACCCTGCGGGTCACAGCCTTTGTTTGTGGAATAGAATGCCTTTTGGGTCTTGTGTGCTCTCCGTCTCTCGTTCCCCCGCTCCGTCTCTCTCTCTCTCCGTTACACCTCCCCCCGCTCTCTGTCTCCTTCCCCCGCTCCGTTACACCTCCCCCAGCTCTCTGTGTCCTTCCCCCTCTCCGTTACACCTCCCCCAGCTCTCTGTGTCCTTCCCCCTCTCCGTTACACCTCCCCCAGCTCTCTGTCTCCTTCCCCCTCTCCGTTACACCTCACCCAGCTCTCTGTCTCATCCCCCCTCTCCGTTACACCTCCCCCAGCTCTCTGTCTCCTTCCCCCTCTCCGTTACACCTCCCCCAGCTCTCTGTCTCCTTCCCCCTCTCCGTTACACCTCACCCAGCTCTCTGTCTCCTTCCCCCGCTCCGTTACACCTCCCCCAGCTCTCTGTCTCCTCCCCCCTCTCCGTTACACCTCCCCCAGCTCTCTGTCTCCTTCCCCTCTCCGTTACACCTCCCCCAGCTCTCTGTCTCCTTCCCCCTCTCCGTTACACCTCCCCCAGCTCTCTGTCTCCTTCCCCCTCTCCGTTACACCTCCCCCCGCTCGCTGTCTCCTTCCCCTCTCCGTTACACCTCCCCCCGCTCGCTGTCTCCTTCCCCCGCTCCGTTACACCTCCCCTTCCCCTTCTCCCGGCGAAGCGAAGGAGTGGTGACGGTTGAAGGGACTTGCCGGGAGAAGAGGGATGAGAGTTCAGTGGGCGAAGGCTACAGGAACGGTAAATGTGTGTGTGTTCATTCATTGAGTGCGCAGAGAGACAGAGAGAGGGGAAGAGAGAGAGAGGCAGAGAGAGAGAAAGAATGAGAGAGAGAGAGAGAAAGAATGAGAGAGAGAGAGAGAAAGAATGAGAGAGAGAGAGACAGAGAGACAGAGAGAGAAAGAATGAGAGAGACAGAGATAGAGTGAGACAGAGACAGAGAGAGGGATAGAGAGAGAGAGAGAGACAGAGAGGGAGAGAGGGAGAGAGAGAGAGAGAGGGAAAGAGAGAGAGGGAAAGAGAGAGAGAATGAGAGACAGAGAGAGAGAGGGAAAGAGAGGGAGAGAGAGAGACAGAGACAGAGAGAGAGAGAGAGAGACAGAACGAGATAGAGAGAGAGAGACAGACAGATAGATATAGAGAGAGATAGAGACAGAACGAGAGAGACAGAACGAGAGAGAGAGACAGAACGAGAGAGAGAGAGGAGAGAGAGAGACAGAACGAGAAGAGAGAGAGAGAGACAGAACGGGAGAAGGGAGAGGGAGAGAGAGCAGAGGGGAGAGGGAGAGGGAGAGGGAGAGAGAGGGAGAGAGAGACAGAGAGAGAGGGAGAGAGAGAGGAGAGAGAGAGAGAGAGAGGGAGAGGAGAGACAGAGGGAGAGAGGGAGACAGAGGGAGAGAGGGAGAGAGGGAGAGACAGAGGGAGAGAGGGAGAGAGGGAGAGACAGAGGGAGAGAGAGAGGGAGAGAGAGAGACAGAGGGAGAGAGAGAGAGACAGACAGAGACAGAGGGAGACAGAGAGAGAGAGAGAGACAGAGGGAGAGGGAGAGGGAGAGAGGGAGACAGAGAGAGAGAGAGAGAGAGAGAGGGAGAGAGAGGGAGAGAGAGAGACAGATAGATAGATAGAGAGAGAGAGAGAGAGACAGAGAGAGAGGGAGAGGGAGAGATGAGGACCAGTGTGTATAAAGTTGGGGTGATGAAGAGAGAGAGACAGAGAGAGAGGGAGAGAGAGAGACAGATAGATAGATAGAGAGAGAGAGAGAGACAGAGGGAGAGAGAGAGAGACAGATAGATAGATAGAGAGAGAGAGACAGAACGAGACAGAGGGAGAGGGAGAGAGGGAGAGAGACAGACAGAGGGAGAGAGAGAGAGAGGGAAGGAGAGAGACAGAGGGAGAGGGAGAGGGAGAGATGAGGACCAGTGTGTATAAAGTTGGTGTGATGAAGAGAGAGAGACAGAGACAGAGGGAGAGGGAGAGATGAGGACCAGTGTGTATAAAGTTGGGGTGATGAAGAGACAGAGAGAGAGGGAGAGGGAGAGGGAGAGGGAGAGATGAGGACCAGTGTGTATAAAGTTGGGGTGATGAAGTGCTTTGACTGGGAGGTGAAACACTTGCGGTGATGTTAGTTGGGAGTCTGGGATTGAAGAGATTGTGTTACACTGCGGGAGGTGAGACTCCAGGGGAAGTTTCAATGCGGGACATCGCGGACGTCTTTACAAGAAGTTTAGCCGAGAGGCTGCGTGTTCCACACATTAAATACACGGGGGGGGAGGGAGGGGGGGTTTGAAAGCTGAGTGAGAAAGTTTGAGGGGTCGCGGGGTGTGGTGTTGGGGAGATTGTTTGTAAAGTGTCGGCTCCTATTGTCCTGGGTCTGGGATGTTCCATCGTCAAATACACCCAGAGGGGTCTGAGCAAGTGATCTCGTTCAATGTCAATACATGGTGGGAGGGTCAGAGGTCAGGGCTGGAGGGGTCAGCGATCGTTAGGGTCAGGGGATCGTTAGGGTCAGGGGATCGTTAGGGTCAGAGGATCGTTAGGGTCAGGGGATCGTTAGGGTCAGGGGATCGTTAGGGTCAGGGGATCGTTAGGGTCAGAGGATCGTTAGGGTCAGGGGATCGTTAGGGTCAGGGGATCGTTAGGGTCAGAGGATCGTTAGGGTCAGGGGATCGTTAGGGTCAGGGGATCGTTAGGGTCAGGGGATCGTTAGGGTCAGGGGATCGTTAGGGTCAGAGGATCATTAGGGTCAGGGGATCGTTAGGGTCAGGGGATCATTAGGGCGAGGGGGTCAGCAATCGTTAGGGCGAGGGGTTCAGGTGATCGTTCGGGGTCGGGGTCAGGGTTGAAGGGGTCAGGGTTGAAGGGGTCAGGGTTGAAGGGGTCAGGGTTGAAGGGGTCAGGGTTGAAGGGGTCAGGGTTGAAGGGGTCAGGGTTCAAGGGGTCAGGGTTGAAGGGGTCAGGGTTCGGGGATCGGGGGAGGGTGACCATTGCCCGCGGTTTACCAGCCCGGGTGGTGACCCTGCTCCCTCTCCCTTGCCCCAGGCCGGAGATGGTGTTGGCGGCCTCACTGCGGGAGGAGAACGGACTCCTGCACCAGGAGCTGACCAGGGGGGAGGACCGTCTGGACCAGAGTCAGGCCGAGACGGACAAACCCGCCATTGAATACGGAGCCGGCAGTCAGAGGGGAAGGGGCCGGGGGCCGGGGGGAGGGAGAAATGGTCAACTCCGCTCAAAATGGTCACCTTCCACAAAATGGCCAACCCTCCATTGACGGGCGTGTTACCACACCCACAACCGGGCAGGAAAGGCCCAGGCTTCAACCCCGGCCTGGGCTGAGTGAGCCCGACCCCTTCCCGCATGACCTCACACTTTCCCACATTATATTCCATCTGTTAAATACTTGCCCCCTCACTGAGTCTGTCCATGTCTCCCGCCTCAGCTCATCCGCTGCTGAAGCCCTCATCCCTGCCTCTCTCCCCTCCAGACTTCACCATTCCAACACACTCCTGGCCGGCCTCCCACGTTCTACCCGACGTAAACTCGAGGTGATCCAAAACTCGGCTGTCCCCGTGTCCTAACTCACACCCAGTCCCACTCACCGACCACCCCCTGTGCTCACTGCCCCCGTGTCCTAACTCACACCCAGTCCCACTCACCCATCACCCCCTGTGCCCCGTGTCCTAACTCACACCCAGTCCCACTCACCCATCACCCCCTGTGCTCACTGACCCCGTGTCCTAACTCGCACCCAGTCCCACTCACCCATCACCCCCTGTGCCCCGTGTCCTAACTCACACCCAGTCCCACTCACCCATCACCCCCTGTGCTCACTGACCCGTGTCCTAACTCACACCCAGTCCCACTCACCCATCACCCCCTGTGCTCACTGCCCCGTGTCCTAACTCACACCCAGTCCCACTCACCCATCACCCCCTGTGCTCACTGACCCAGTGTCCTAACTCACACCCAGTCCCACTCACCCATCACCCCCTGTGCTCACTGACCCCGTGTCCTAACTCACACCCAGTCCCACTCACCCATCACCCCCTGTGCTCACTGACCCCGTGTCCTAACTCACACCCAGTCCCACTCACCCATCACCCCCTGTGCTCACTGACCCCGTGTCCTAACTCACACCCAGTCCCACTCACCCATCACCCCCTGTGCTCACTGACCCCGTGTCCTAACTCACACCCAGTCCCACTCACCCATCACCCCCTGTGCTCACTGACCCCGTGTCCTAACTCACACCAAATCCCACTCACCCATCACCCCCTGTGCTCACTGCCCCGTGTCCAAACTCACACCCAGTCCCACTCACCCATCACCCCCTGTGCTCACTGCCCCGTGTCCAAACTCACACCCAGTCCCACTCACCCATCACCCCCCTGTGCTCGCTGCCCCGTGTCCTAACTCACACCCAGTCCCACTCACCCATCACCCCCTGTGCTCACTGACCCCGTGTCCTAACTCACACCCAGTCCCACTCACCCATCACCCCCTGTGCTCACTGACCCCGTGTCCTAACTCACACCCAGTCCCACTCACCCATCACCCCCTGTGCTCACTGACCCCGTGTCCTAACTCACAGCCAGTCCCACTCACCCATCACCCCCTGTGCTCACTGACCCCGTGTCCTAACTCGCACCTAGTCCCACTCACCCGTCACCCTCTCTGCCCCGTGTCCTAACTCACACTGAGTCCCACTCACCCATCACCCCCTGTGCTCACTGCCCCCGTGTCCTAACTCACACCCAGTCCCACTCACCCATCACCCCCTGTGCCCCGTGTCCTAACTCACACCCAGTCCCACTCACCCATCACCCCCCGTGCTCACTGCCACGTGTCCTAACTCACACCCAGTCCCACTCACCCATCACCCCCTGTGCTCACTGACCCCGTGTCCTAACTCACACCCAGTCCCACTCACCCATCACCCCCTGTGCTCACTGACCCCGTGTCCTAACTCACACCCAGTCCCACTCACCCATCACCCCCTGTGCCCCGTGTCCTAACTCACACCCAGTCCCACTCACCCATCACCCCCTGTGCTCACTGACCCCGTGTCCTAACTCACACCCAGTCCCACTCACCCATCACCCCCTGTGCTCACTGACCCCGTGTCCTAACTCACACCCAGTCCCACTCACCCATCACACCCTGTGCTCACTGACCTCGTGTCCTAACTCACACCCAGTCCCACTCACCCATCACCCCCTGTGCTCACTGACCTCGTGTCCTAACTCACACCCAGTCCCACTCACCCATCACCCCCTGTGCTCACTGACCTCGTGTCCCAACTCACACCCAGTCCCACTCACCCATCACCCCCTGTGCTCACTGACCTCTTGTCCCAACTCACACCCAGTCCCACTCACCCATCACCCCATGTGCTCACTGACCCCGTGTCCTAACTCACACCCAGTCCCACTCACCCATCACCCCCTGTGCCCCGTGTCCTAACTCACGTCCAGTCCCACTCACCCATCACCCCATGTGCTCACTGACCCCGTGTCCTAACTCACACCCAGTCCCACTCACCCATCACCCACTGTGCTCACTGACCCCGTGTCCTAACTCACACCCAGTCCCGCTCACCCATCACCCCCTGTGCTCACTGACCCCGTGTCCTAACTCACACCCAGTCCCACTCACCCATCACCTCCTGTGCTCACTGACCCCGTGTCTTAACTCACACCCAGTCCCACTCACCCATCACCCTCTGTGCTCACTGACCCGTGTCCTAACTCACACCCAGTCCCACTCACCCATCACCCTCTGTGCTCACTGCCCCGTGTCCTAACTCACACCCAGTCCCACTCACTCATCACCCTCTGTGCTCACTGCCCCGTGTCCTAACTCACACCCAGTCCCACTCACCCATCACCCCCTGTGCTCACTGACCCCGTGTCCTAACTCACACCCAGTCCCACTCACCCATCACCCACTGTGCTCACTGCCCCGTGTCCTAACTCACACCGAGTCCCACTCACCCATCACCCCCTGTGCTCACTGACCCCGTGTCCTAACTCACACCCAGTCCTACTCACCCATCACCCCCTGTGCTCACTGACCCGTGTCCTAACTCACACCCAGTCCCACTCACCCATCACCCACTGTGCTCACTGACGCCGTGTCCTAACTCACACCCAGTCCCACTCACCCATCACCTCCTGTGCTCACTGACCCCGTGTCTTAACTCACACCCAGTCCCACTCACCCATCACCCTCTGTGCTCACTGCCCCGTGTCCTAACTCACACCCAGTCCCACTCACCCATCACCCCCTGTGCTCACTGCCCCGTGTCCTAACTCACACCGAGTCCCACTCACCCATCACCCCCTGTGCCCCGTGTCCTAACTCACACCCAGTCCCACTCACCCATCACCCCCTGTGCTCACTGCCCCGTGTCCTAACTCACACCCAGTCCCACTCACCCATCACCCCCTGTGCTCACTGCCCCCGTGTCCTAACTCACACCCAGTCCCACTCACCCATCACCCGCTGTGCTCACTGACCCCGTGTCCTAACTCACACCCAGTCCCACTCACCCATCACCCCCTGTGCTCACTGCCCCCGTGTCCTAACTCACACCCAGTCCCACTCACCCATCACCCGCTGTGCTCACTGACCCCGTGTCCTAACTCACACCCAGTCCCACTCACCCATCACCCCCTGTGCTCACTGACCTACATTGGCTCCCGGTTAAGCAACACCTCGATTTCAAAACTCTCATCCTCGTTTACAGATCTCTCCATGGCCCCTCGCACCCTCCCTATCTCTGTAACCCCCTCCAGCCCCTACACCCCTCCCGATCTCTGTAACCTCCTCCAGCCCCTACACCCCTCCGTTTCTTTGTAACCTCCTCCAGCCCCTACACCCCTCCCTATCTCTGTAACCTCCTCCAGCCCCTACACCCCTCCCTATCTCTATAACCTCCTCCAGCCCCTACACCCCTCCCTATCTCTGTAACCTCCTCCAGCCCCTACACCGCTCCCTATCTCTGTAACCTCCTCCAGCCCCTACATCACTCCCTATCTCTGTAACCTCCTCCAGCCACTACACCCCTCCCTATCTCTGTAACCTCCTCCAGCCCCTACACCCGTCCCTATCTCTGTAAACTCCTCCAGTCCCGGAACCGTCCCTATCTCTGTAAACTCCTCCAGTCCTAGAACCCTCCCTGTCTCTGTAACCTCCAGCCCCTACACCCCTCCCTATCTTTGTAAGGTCCTCCAGTCCCTCCACACCTCCCTATCTCTGTAACCTCCTCCAGTCCCTAAACCCCTCCCGATCTCTGCAACCTCCTCCAGCCCCTACACCCTCCCTATCTCTGTAACCTCCTCCAGCCCCTCCACCCCTCCCTATCTCTGTAACCTCCTCCAGCCCCGACACCCCTCCCTATCTCTGTAACCCCCTCCAGCCCCTCCCTATCTCTGTAACCTCCTCCCGTCCCTACAACCCTCCCTATCTCTGTAACCTCCTACAGCCCCTACACCCCTCCCTATCTCTGTAACCTCCTCCAACCCCTACAACCCTCCCTATGTCTGAAACCTCCTCCAGCCCCTACACCACTCCCTATCTCTGAAACCTCCTCCAGCCCCTACACCTCCCTATCTCTGAAACCTCCTTCAGCCCCTACACCCCTCCCTATCTCTGTAACCTCCTCCAGCCCCTATACCCCTCCCTATCTCTGTAACCTCCTCCAGCCCCTACACCTCCCTATCTCTGTAACCTCCTCCAGTCCCTACACCACTCCCTATCTCTGTAACCCCATCCAGCCCCTACACACCTTCCTATCTCTGATAACCTCCCCCAGCCCCTACACCCCTCCCTATCTCTGTAACCTCCCCCAGCCCCCACACCCCTCCCTATCTCTGCAAACTCCTCCAGCCCCTAGACTCTCCCTATCTCTGCAAACTCCTCCAGCCCCAACACCCCTCCCTATCTCTGTAACCTCCTCCAGCCCTCCACCCCTCCCTATTTATTTAACAGCCTCCAGCCCCTGCACACCTCCCTATCTCTGAAACCTCCTCCAGCCCCTACACCACTCCCTATCTCTGTAACCTCCTCCAGTCCCGACATCCCTCCCTATCTCTGTAACCTCCTCCAGCCCCTACACCCCTCCCTATCTCTGTAACCTCCCCCAGCCCCCACACCCCTCCCTATCTCTGCAAACTCCTCCAGCCCCAACACCCCTCCCTATCTCTGTAACCTCCTCCAGCCCTCCACCCCTCCCTATTTATTTAACAGCCTCCAGCCCCTGCACACCTCCCTATCTCTGAAACCTCCTCCAGCCCCTACACCCCTCCCTATTTCTTTAACATCCTCCAGCCCCCACACCCCTCCCTGTCTCTGTAACCTCCTCCAGTCCCGACACCACTCCCTATTTCTGTATCCCCATCCAGCCCCTACACCCCTCCCTATCTCTGTAACCCCATCCAGCCCCCTACACCCCTCCCTATCTCTGTACCCTCCTCCAGCCCTACACCCCTCCCTATCTATAACCTCCTCCAGCCCCTACACCCCTCCCTATCTCTGTACCCTCCTCCAGCCCTACACCCCTCCCTATCTCTATAACCTCCTCCAGCCCCTACACCCCTCCCTATCTCTGTAACCCCCTCCAGCCCCCACACCCCTCCCTATCTCTGTAACCTCCTCCAGTCCCGACACCACTCCCTATCTCTGTAACCCCCTCCAGCACCTACAGACTTCCCTATCTCTGATAACCTCCTCCAGCCCCTACACCCCTCCCTATCTCTGTAACCCCCTCCAGCCCTACACCCCTCCCTATCTCTGTAACCTCCTCCAGCCACTACACCCCTCCCTATCTCTGTAACCCCCTCCAGCCCTACACCCCTCCCTATCTCTGTAACCTCCTCCAGCCCCTGCACCCCTCCCTATCTCTGTAACCCCATCCAGCCCCCTACTCCCATCCCTATCTCTGCAACCTCCTCCAGCCCCTACACCCCTCCCTATCTCTATAACCTCCTCCAGCCCCTACACCCCTCCCTATCTCTGTAACCCCCTCCAGCCCTACACCCCTCCCTATCTCTGTAACCTCCTCCAGTCCAGACACCACTCCCTATCTCTGTAACCTCCTCCAGCCCCAACACCCCTCCCTATCTCTGTACGGTCCTCCAGCCCCGACACCCTCCCTATCTCTGTAACCTCCTCCAGCCCCTCCCTATCTCTGTAACCTCCTCCAGCCCTACACACCTCCCTATCCATGTACCTCCTCCAGCCCCTACATCCCTCCCTATCTCTGTAACACCCTCCAGCACCCTGCACAATTCCCTACCTCTGTAACCTCCTCCAGTCCCGACACCCCTCCCTATCTCTGTAACCTCCTCCAGCCCCTACATCCCTCCCTATCTCTCTAACCCCCTCCAGCCCCACAACCCCCGAGATCTCTGCACTCCTCTAATTCTGCCCCCCTGACCATCCCTGATTATAATCGCTCCACCATCGGTGGCCGTGCCTTCTGTTCCCTGGGCCCCAAGCTCTGGCACTCCCTCCCTAAACCTCTCCGCCTCTCGACCTCTCTCTCCTCCTTCAAGACGCTCCTTAGAACTGACCTCATTGACCAAGGTTCCTGCCCCAATGTCTCCTGATGTGTCTCGGTGTAAAATCGTGTTTGATAATCGCTCCTGTGGAGCAGTTTGGGACGTTTCACTTCGGTAAAGGCACCATATAAATGCAATTGTTGTTGTTGTTAACCTGTGTCAATCCTTTGGGATGTCTGGTGGCCTTAAACCCAGAGGCATTTACCACACGGAGAGAGGCCATTCGGCCCATCGTGTCTGTGCCGGCCGACCAAGAGCTGCCCAGCCCAATCCCACTTTCCCGCTCTGGGTCCGTAACCCTGCAGGTTACGGCACTTCAAGGTGCACTGCCCAATGTGGGGAGGGTTTCTGCCTCTACCACCCTTTCAGGCCGTGAGTTCCACCCCAGACCCCCACCGCCCTCTCCCCTCAAATCCCCTCGAAACCTCCCCCCAATTACTTTCAATCTCTGCCCCCTGGTTGTTGACCCCTCTGCCAAGGGTAACAGGCCCATCCTTTCCACTCTATCCAAGCCCCTCATCATTGTACTCACCTCAATCAGGTCTCCCCTCAGCCTCCTCTGTTCCAGAGAGAACAACCCCAGCCTCTCCAATCTTTCCTCATCGCTAAAATTCTCCAGTCCCGGCATCATCCTGGTAAATCTCCTCTGTACCCTCTCCAGTGCAATATTCTGGTAAATCTCCCTTGTACCCTCTCCAGTACAACAACCTGGTAAATCTCCTCTGTACCCTCTCTAGTGCAACATCCTGGTTAATCTCCTCTGTACCCTCTCGAGTGCAACATCCTGGTAAATCTCCTCTGTACCCTCTCTAGTGCAACATCCTGGTAAATCTCCTCTGTACCCTCTCTCGTGCAACATCCTGGTAAATCTCCTCTGTACCCTCTCGAATGCAACATCCTGGTAAATCTCCTCTGCACCCTCTCTAATGCAACATCCTGGTAAATCTCCTCTGTACCCTCTCCAGTGCAACATCCTGGTAAATCTCCTCTGTATCCTCTCGAGTGCAACATCCTGGTAAATCTCCTCTGTACCCTCTCCAGTGCAACATCCTGGTAAATCTCCTCTGTACCCTCTCTACTGCAACATCCTGGTAAATCTCCTCTGTACCCTCTCCAGTGCAACATCCTGGTAAATCTCCTCTGTACCCTCTCCAGTGTAACATCCTGGTAAATCTCCTCTGTACCCTCTCCAGTGCAACATCCTGGTAAATCTCCTCTGCACCCTCTCCAGTGCAACATCCTGGTAAATCTCCTCTGTACCCTCTCCAGTGCAATATTCTGGTAAATCTCCTCTGTACCCTCTCTAGTGCAACATCCTGGTTAATCTCCTCTGTACCCTCTCGAGTGCAACATCCTGGTAAATCTCCTCTGTACCCTCTCGAGTGCAACATCCTGGTAAATCTCCTCTGTACCCTCTCTCGTGCAACATCCTGGTAAATCTCCTCTGTACCCTCTCGAATGCAACATCCTGGTAAATCTCCTCTGCACCCTCTCTAATGCAATATCCTGGTAAATCTCCTCTGTACCCTCTCCAGTGCAACATCCTGGTAAATCTCCTCTGTATCCTCTCGAGTGCAACATCCTGGTAAATCTCCTCTGTACCCTCTCCAGTGCAACATCCTGGTAAATCTCCTCTGTACCCTCTCTACTGCAACATCCTGGTAAATCTCCTCTGTACCCTCTCCAGTGCAACATCCTGGTAAATCTCCTCTGTACCCTCTCCAGTGCAACATCCTGGTAAATCTCCTCTGTACCCTCTCCAGTGCAACATCCTGGTAAATCTCCTCTGCACCCTCTCCAGTGCAACATCCTGGTAAATCTCCTCTGTACCCTCTCCAGTGCAATATTCTGGTAAATCTCCTCTGTACCCTCTCTAATGCAACATCCTGGTAAATCTCCTCTGTACCCTCTCTAGTGCAATCACATCCTGGTAAACCTCCTCTGTACCCTCTCCAGTGCAACATCCTGCTAAATCTCCTCTGTACCCTCTCCAGTGCAATATTCTGGTAATTCTCCTCTGTACCCTCTCCAGTGCATCATCCTGGTCAATCTCCTCTGTACCCTCTCTAGTGCAACATCCTGGTAAATCTCCTCTGTACCCTCTCGAATGCAACATCCTGGTAAATCTCCTCTGTACCCTCTCCAGTTCAACATTCTGGTAAATCTCCTCTGTACCCTCTCCAGTGCAACATCCTGGTAAATCTCCTCTGTACCCTCTCCAGTGCACCATCCTGATAAATCTACTCTGTACCCTCTCGAGTGCAACATCCTGGTAAATCTCCTCTGTACCCTCTCCAGTGCAACATCCTGGTAAATCTCCTCTGTACCCTCTCTAATGCAACATCCTGGGAAATCTCCTCTGTACCCTCTCCAGTGCAACATCCTGGTAAATCTCCTCTGTACCCTCTCTAGTGCAACATCCTGGTAAATCTCCTCTGTACCCTCTCGAATGCAACATCCTGGTAAATCTCCTCTGTACCCTCTCCAGTGCAACATCCTGGTAAATCTCCTCTGTACCCTCTCTAGTGCAACATCCTGGTAAATCTCCTCTGTACCCTCTCGAATGCAACATCCTGGTAAATCTCCTCTGTACCCTCTCCAGTGCAACATCCTGGTAAATCTCCTCTGTACCCTCTCCAGTGCAACATCCTGGTAAATCTCCTCTGTACCCTCTCCAGTGCAACATCCTGGTAAATCTCCACTGTATCCTCTCCAGTGCAATATCCTGGTAAATCTCCTCTGTACCCTCACTAGTGCAACATCCTGGTAAATCTCCTCTGTACCCTCTCTAGTGCAACATCCTGGTAAATCTCCTCTGTACCCTCTCCAGTGCAACATCCTGGTAAATCTCCTCTGTACCCTCTCTAGTGCAACATCCTGGTAAATCTCCTCTGTACCCTCTCCAGTGCAACATCCTGGTAAATCTCCTCTGTACCCTCTCTAGTGCAACATCCTGGTAAATCTCCTCTGTACCCTCTCTAGTGCAACATCCTGATAAATCTCCTCTGTACCCTCTCCAGTGCAACATCCTGGTAAATCTCCTCTGTACCCTCTCTAGTGCAACATCCTGGTAAATCTCCTCTGTACCCTCTCCAGTGCAATCACATCCTGGTAAATCTCCTCTGTACCCTCTCTAGTGCAACATCCTGGTAAATCTCCTCTGTACCCTCTCCAGTGCAACATCCTGGTAAATCTCCTCTGTAGCCTCCCCAGTGCAACATCCTGGTAAATCTCCTCTGTACCCTCTCCAGTGCAACATCCTGGTAAATCTCCTCTGTACCCTCTCTAGTGCAACATCCTGGTAAATCTCCTCTGTACCCTCTCCAGTGCAACATCCTGGTAAATCTCCTCTGTACCCTCTCCAGTGCAACATCCTGGTAAATCTCCTCTGTACCCTCTCCAGTGCAACATCCTGGTAAATCTCCTCTGTACCCTCTCCAGTGCAATCACATCCTCGTAAATCTACTCTGTAACCTCTCTAATGCAATCACATCCTCGTAAATCTCCTCTGTACCCTCTCTAATGCAACATCCTGGTAAATCTCCTCTGTACCCTCTCTAGTGCAATCACATCCTCGTAAATCTCCTCTGTACCCTCTCCAGTGCAACATCCTGGTAAATCTCCTCTGTACCCTCTCCAGTGCAATCACATCCTCGTAAATCTCCTCTGTACCCTCTCCAGTGCAATATTCTGGTAACTCTCCCTTGTACCCTCTCTAGTGCAACATCCTGGTTAATCTCCTCTGTACCCTCTCGAGTGCAACATCCTGGTAAATCTCCTCTGTACCCTCTCTCGTGCAACATCCTGGTAAATCTCCTCTGTACCCTCTCGAATGCAACATCCTGGTAAATCTCCTCTCTACCCTCTCCAGTGCAACTTCCTGGTAAATCTCCTCTGTATCCTCTCGAGTGCAACATCCTGGTAAATCTCCTCTGTACCCTCTCCAGTGCAACATCCTGGTGAATCTCCTCTGTACCCTCTCCAGTGCAACATCCTGGTAAATCTCCTCTGTACCCTCTCCAGTGCAACATCCTGGTAAATCTCCTCTGTACCCTCTCCGGTGCAACATCCTGGTAAATCTTCTCTGTACCCTCTCCAGTGCAACATCCTGGTAAATCTCCTCTGTACTCTCTCTAGTGCAACATCCTGGTAAATCTCCTCTGCACCCTCTCTAGTGCAACATCCTGGTAAATCTCCTCTGTACTCTCTCTAGTGCAACATCCTGGTAAATCTCCTCTGTAACCTCTCTAGTGCAACATCCTGGTAAATCTCCTCTGTACCCTCTCTAGTGCAACATCCTGGTAAATCTCCTCTGTACCCTCTCCAGTGCATCATCCTGGTAAATCTCCTCTGTACCCTCTCCAGTGCAACATTCTGGTAAATCTCCTCTGTACCCTCTCCAGTGCAACATCCTGGTAAATCTCCTCTGTACCCTCTCCAGTGCAACATCCGGGTAAATCTCCTCTGTACCCTCTCCAGTACAACATCCTGGTGAATCTCCTCTGTACCCTCTCTAGTGCAACATCCTGGTAAATCTCCTCTGCACCCTCTCCAGTGCAACATCCTGGTAAATCTCCTCTGTACCCTCTCCAGTGCAACATCCTGGTAAATCCCCTCTGTACCCTCTCCAGTGCAACATCCTGGTAAATCTCCTCTGTACCCTCTCCAGTGCATCATCCTGGTAAATCTCCTCTGTACCCTCTCCAGTGCAATATTCTGGTAAATCTCCTCTGTACCCTCTCTAATGCATCATCCTGGTAAATCTCCTCTGTACCCTCTCTAGTGCAACATCCTGGTAAATCTCCTCTGTACCCTCTCTAATGCATCATCCTGGTAAATCTCCTCTGTACCCTCTCTAGTGCAACATCCTGGTAAATCTCCTCTGTACCCTCTCTAGTGCAATCACATCCTGGTAAATCCCCTCTGTACCCTCTCTGGTGCAACATCCTGGTAAATCTCCTCTGTACCCTCTCGAATGCAACATCCTGGTAAATCTACTCTGTACCCTCTCCAGTGCAATATTCTGGTAAATCTCCTCTGTACCCTCTCCAGTGCATCATCCTGGTCAATCTCCTCTGTACCCTCTCTAGTGCAACATCCTGGTAAATCTCCTCTGTACCCTCTCCAGTGCAACATCCTGGTAAATCTCCTCTGTACCCTCTCTAGTGCAACATCCTGGTAAATCTCCTCTGTACCCTCTCCAGTGCAATATTCTGGTAAATCTCCTCTGCACCCTCTCCAGTGCAACATCCTGGTAAATCTCCTCTGTACCCTCTCCAGTGCAACATCCTGGTAAATCTCCTCTGTACCCTCTCCAGTGCAACATCCTGGTAAATCTCCTCTGTACCCTCTCTAGTGCAACATCCTGGTAAATCTCCTCTATACCCTCTCTAGTGCAACATCCTGGTAAATCTCCTCTGCACCCTCTCTAGTGCAACATCCTGGTAAATCTCCTCTGTACCCTCTCCAGTGCAACATCCTGGTAAATCTCCTCTGTACCCTCTCTAGTGCAACATCCTGGTAAATCTCCTCTGTACCCTCTCCAGTGCAACATCCTGGTAAATCTCCTCTGTACCCTCTCCAGTGCAACATCCTGGTAAATCTCCTCTGTACCCTCTCTAGTGCAACATCCTGATAAATCTCCTCTGTACCCTCTCCAGTGCAACATCCTGGTAAATCTCCTCTGTACCCTCTCTAGTGCAACATCCTGGTAAATCTCCTCTGTACCCTCTCCAGTGCAACATCCTGGTAAATCTCCTCTGTACCCTCTCTAGTGCAACATCCTGGTAAATCTCCTCTGTACCCTCTCTAGTGCAACATCCTGATAAATCTCCTCTGTACCCTCTCCAGTGCAACATCCTGGTAAATCTCCTCTGTACCCTCTCTAGTGCAACATCCTGGTAAATCTCCTCTGTACCCTCTCCAGTGCAATCACATCCTGGTAAATCTCCTCTGTACCCTCTCTAGTGCAACATCCTGGTAAATCTCCTCTGTACCCTCTGCAGTGCAACATCCTGGTAAATCTCCTCTGTACCCTCTCCAGTGCAACATCCTGGTAAATCTCCTCTGTACCCTCTCCAGTGCAACATCCTGGTAAATCTCCTCTGTACCCTCTCCAGTGCAATCACATCCTGGTAAATCTCCTCTGTACCCTCTCTAATGCAACATCCTGGTAAATCTCCTCTGTACCCTCTCCAGTGCAACATCCTGGTAAATCTCCTCTGTACCCTCTCCAGTGCAACATCCTGGTAAATCTCCTTTGCACCCTCTCTAGTGCAATCACATCCTCGTAAATCTCCTCTGTACCCTCTCCAGTGCAACATCCTGGTAAATCTCCTCTGTACCCTCTCCAGTGCATTCACATCCTGGTAAATCTCCTCTGTACCCTCTCCAGTGCAATCACATCCTCGTAAATCTCCTCTGTACCCTCTCTAATGCAATATTCTGGTAAATCTCCCTTGTACCCTCTCCAGTGCAACATCCTGGTAAATCTCCTCTGTACCCTCTCTAGTGCAACATCCTGGTAAATCTCCTCTGTACCCTCGCCAGTGCAATCACATCCTGGTAAATCTCCTCTGTACCCTCTCCAGTTCAATCACATCCTCGTAAATCTCCTCTGTACCCTCTCTAGTGCAACATCCTGGTAAATCTCCTCTGTACCCTCGCCAGTGCAATATTCTGGTAAATCTCCCTTGTACCCTCTCTAGTGCAACATCCTGGTTAATCTCCTCTGTACCCTCTCGAGTGCAACATCCTGGTAAATCTCCTCTGCACCCTCTCTAATGCAACATCCTGGTAAATCTCCTCTGTACCCTCTCCAGTGCAACATCCTGGTAAATCTCCTCTGTATCCTCTCGAGTGCAACATCCTGGTAAATCTCCTCTGTACCCTCTCCAGTGCAACATCCTGGTAAATCACCTCTGTACCCTTTCCAGTGCAATATTCTGGTAAATCTCCCTTGTACCCTCTCCAGTGCAACATCCTGGTAAATCTCCTCTGTACCCTCTCTAGTGCAACATCCTGGTAAATCTCCTCTGTACCCTCGCCAGTGCAATCACATCCTGGTAAATCTCCTCTGTACCCTCTCCAGTTCAATCACATCCTCGTAAATCTCCTCTGTACCCTCTCTAGTGCAACATCCTGGTAAATCTCCTCTGTACCCTCGCCAGTGCAATATTCTGGTAAATCTCCCTTGTACCCTCTCTCGTGCAACATCCTGGTTAATCTCCTCTGTACCCTCTCGAGTGCAACATCCTGGTAAATCTCCTCTGTACCCTCTCGAATGCAACATCCTGGTAAATCTCCTCTGCACCCTCTCTAATGCAACATCCTGGTAAATCTCCTCTGTACCCTCTCCAGTGCAACATCCTGGTAAATCTCCTCTGTATCCTCTCGAGTGCAACATCCTGGTAAATCTCCTCTGTACCCTCTCCAGTGCAACATCCTGGTAAATCACCTCTGTACCCTCTCCAGTGCAACATCCTGGTAAATCTCCTCTGTACCCTCTCCAGTGCAACATCCTGGTAAATCTCCTCTGTACCCTCTCTAGTGCAACATCCTGGTGAATCTCCTCTGTACCTTCTCCAGTGCAACATCCTGGTAAATCTCCTCTGTACCCTCTCCAGTGCAACATCCTGGTAAATCTCCTCTGTACCCTCTCCAGTGCAACATCCTGGTAAATCTCCTCTGTACCCTCTCCAGTGCAACATCCTGGTAAATATCCTCTGTACCCTCTCCAGTGCAACATCCGGGTAAATCTCCTCTGTATCCTCTCCAGTACAACATCCTGGTGAATCTCCTCTGTACCCTCTCTCGTGCAACATCCTGGTAAATCTCCTCTGCACCCTCTCCAGTGCAACATCCTGGTAAATCTCCTCTGTACCCTCTCCAGTGCAACATCCTGGTAAATCCCCTCTGTACCCTCTCCAGTGCAACATCCTAGTAAATCTCCTCTGTACCCTCTCCAGTGCATCATCCTGGTAAATCTCCTCTGTACCCTCTCCAGTGCAATATTCTGGTAAATCTCTGTACCCTCTCTAATGCATCATCCTGGTAAATCTCCTCTGTACCCTCTCTAGTGCAATCACATCCTGGTAAATCTCCTCTGTACCCTCTCCAGTGCAACATCCTGGTAAATCTCCTCTGTACCCTCTCGAATGCAACATCCTGGTAAATCTACTCTGTACCCTCTCCAGTGCAATATTCTGGTAAATCTCCTCTGTACCCTCTCCAGTGCATCATCCTGGTCAATCTCCTCTGTAACCTCTCTAGTGCAACATCCTGGTAAATCTCCTCTGTACCCTCTCCAGTGCAACATCCTGGTAAATCTCCTCTGTACCCTCTCGAATGCAACATCCTGGTAAATCTCCTCTGTACCCTCTCCAGTTCAACATTCTGGTAAATCTCCTCTGTACCCTCTCCAGTGCAACATCCTGGTAAATCTCCTCTGTACCCTCTCCAGTGCACTATCCTGATAAATCTCCTCTGTACCCTCTCTAGTGTAACATCCTGTTAAATCTTCTCTGTACCCTCTCCAGTGCAACATCCTGGTAAATCTCCTCTGTACCCTCTCCAGTGCAACATCCTGGTAAATCTCCTCTGTACCCTCTCTAGTGCAACATCCTGGTAAATCTCCTCTGTACCCTCTCCAGTGCAACATCCTGGTAAATCTCCTCTGTACCCTCTCTAGTGCAACATCCTGGTAAATCTCCTCTGTACCCTCTCTAGTGCAACATCCTGATAAATCTCCTCTGTACCCTCTCCAGTGCAACATCCTGGTAAATCTCCTCTGTACCCTCTCTAGTGCAACATCCTGGTAAATCTCCTCTGTACCCTCTCCAGTGCAATCACATCCTGGTAAATCTCCTCTGTACCCTCTCTAGTGCAACATCCTGGTAAATCTCCTCTGTACCCTCTGCAGTGCAACATCCTGGTAAATCTCCTCTGTACCCTCTCCAGTGCAACATCCTGGTAAATCTCCTCTGTACCCTCTCCAGTGCAACATCCTGGTAAATCTCCTCTGTACCCTCTCCAGTGCAATCACATCCTGGTAAATCTCCTCTGTACCCTCTCTAATGCAACATCCTGGTAAATCTCCTCTGTACCCTCTCCAGTGCAACATCCTGGTAAATCTCCTCTGTACCCTCTCCAGTGCAACATCCTGGTAAATCTCCTCTGTACCCTCTCCAGTGCAACATCCTGGTAAATCTCCTCTGTACCCTCTCTAGTGCAACATCCTGGTAAATCTCCTTTGCACCCTCTCCAGTGCAATCACTTCCTCGTAAATCTCCTCTGTACCCTCTCCAGTGCAACATCCTGGTAAATCTCCTCTGTACCCTCTCCAGTGCATTCACATCCTGGTAAATCTCCTCTGTACCCTCTCCAGTGCAATCACATCCTCGTAAATCTCCTCTGTACCCTCTCTAATGCAATATTCTGGTAAATCTCCCTTGTACCCTCTCCAGTGCAACATCCTGGTAAATCTCCTCTGTGCCCTCTCTAGTGCAACATCCTGGTAAATCTCCTCTGTACCCTCGCCAGTGCAATCACATCCTGGTAAATCTCCTCTGTACCCTCTCCAGTTCAATCACATCCTCGTAAATCTCCTCTGTACCCTCTCTAGTGCAACATCCTGGTAAATCTCCTCTGTACCCTCGCCAGTGCAATATTCTGGTAAATCTCCCTTGTACCCTCTCTAGTGCAACATCCTGGTTAATCTCCTCTGTACCCTCTCGAGTGCAACATCCTGGTAAATCTCCTCTGTACCCTCTCGAATGCAACATCCTGGTAAATCTCCTCTGCACCCTCTCTAATGCAACATCCTGGTAAATCTCCTCTGTACCCTCTCCAGTGCAACATCCTGGTAAATCTCCTCTGTACCCTCTCTAGTGCAACATCCTGATAAATCTCCTCTGTACCCTCTCCAGTGCAACATCCTGGTAAATCTCCTCTGTACCCTCTCTAGTGCAACATCCTGGTAAATCTCCTCTGTACCCTCTCCAGTGCAATCACATCCTGGTAAATCTCCTCTGTACCCTCTCTAGTGCAACATCCTGGTAAATCTCCTCTGTACCCTCTGCAGTGCAACATCCTGGTAAATCTCCTCTGTACCCTCTCCAGTGCAACATCCTGGTAAATCTCCTCTGTACCCTCTCCAGTGCAACATCCTGGTAAATCTCCTCTGTACCCTCTCCAGTGCAATCACATCCTGGTAAATCTCCTCTGTACCCTCTCTAATGCAACATCCTGGTAAATCTCCTCTGTACCCTCTCCAGTGCAACATCCTGGTAAATCTCCTCTGTACCCTCTCCAGTGCAACATCCTGGTAAATCTCCTTTGCACCCTCTCTAGTGCAACATCCTGGTAAATCTCCTCTGTACCCTCTCCAGTGCAACATCCTGGTAAATCACCTCTGTACCCTTTCCAGTGCAATATTCTGGTAAATCTCCCTTGTACCCTCTCCAGTGCAACATCCTGGTAAATCTCCTCTGTACCCTCTCTAGTGCAACATCCTGGTAAATCTCCTCTGTACCCTCGCCAGTGCAATCACATCCTGGTAAATCTCCTCTGTACCCTCTCCAGTTCAATCACATCCTCGTAAATCTCCTCTGTACCCTCTCTAGTGCAACATCCTGGTAAATCTCCTCTGTACCCTCGCCAGTGCAATATTCTGGTAAATCTCCCTTGTACCCTCTCTAGTGCAACATCCTGGTTAATCTCCTCTGTACCCTCTCGAGTGCAACATCCTGGTAAATCTCCTCTGTACCCTCTCGAATGCAACATCCTGGTAAATCTCCTCTGCACCCTCTCTAATGCAACATCCTGGTAAATCTCCTCTGTACCCTCTCCAGTGCAACATCCTGGTAAATCTCCTCTGTATCCTCTCGAGTGCAACATCCTGGTAAATCTCCTCTGTACCCTCTCCAGTGCAACATCCTGGTAAATCACCTCTGTACCCTCTCCAGTGCAACATCCTGGTAAATCTCCTCTGTACCCTCTCCAGTGCAACATCCTGGTAAATCTCCTCTGTACGCTCTCTAGTGCAACATCCTGGTGAATCTCCTCTGTACCCTCTCCAGTGCAACATCCTGGTAAATCTCCTCTGTACCCGCTCCAGTGCAACATCCTGGTAAATCTCCTCTGTACCCTCTCCAGTGCAACATCCTGGTAAATCTCCTCTGTACCCTCTCCAGTGCAACATCCTGGTAAATATCCTCTGTACCCTCTCCAGTGCAACATCCGGGTAAATCTCCTCTGTATCCTCTCCAGTACAACATCCTGGTGAATCTCCTCTGTACCCTCTCTAGTGCAACATCCTGGTAAATCTCCTCTGCACCCTCTCCAGTGCAACATCCTGATAAATCTCCTCTGTACCCTCTCCAGTGCAACATCCTGGTAAATCCCCTCTGTACCCTCTCCAGTGCAACATCCTAGTAAATCTCCTCTGTACCCTCTCCAGTGCATCATCCTGGTAAATCTCCTCTGTACCCTCTCCAGTGCAATATTCTGGTAAATCTCTGTACCCTCTCTAATGCATCATCCTGGTAAATCTCCTCTGTACCCTCTCTAGTGCAATCACATCCTGGTAAATCTCCTCTGTACCCTCTCCAGTGCAACATCCTGGTAAATCTCCTCTGTACCCTCTCGAATGCAACATCCTGGTAAATCTACTCTGTACCCTCTCCAGTGCAATATTCTGGTAAATCTCCTCTGTACCCTCTCCAGTGCATCATCCTGGTCAATCTCCTCTGTACCCTCTCCAGTGCAACATCCTGGTAAATCTCCTCTGTACCCTCTCCAGTGCATTCACATCCTGGTAAATCTCCTCTGTACCCTCTCCAGTGCAATCACATCCTCGTAAATCTCCTCTGTACCCTCTCTAATGCAATATTCTGGTAAATCTCCCTTGTACCCTCTCCAGTGCAACATCCTGGTAAATCTCCTCTGTGCCCTCTCTAGTGCAACATCCTGGTAAATCTCCTCTGTACCCTCGCCAGTGCAATCACATCCTGGTAAATCTCCTCTGTACCCTCTCCAGTTCAATCACATCCTCGTAAATCTCCTCTGTACCCTCTCTAGTGCAACATCCTGGTAAATCTCCTCTGTACCCTCGCCAGTGCAATATTCTGGTAAATCTCCCTTGTACCCTCTCTAGTGCAACATCCTGGTTAATCTCCTCTGTACCCTCTCGAGTGCAACATCCTGGTAAATCTCCTCTGTACCCTCTCGAATGCAACATCCTGGTAAATCTCCTCTGCACCCTCTCTAATGCAACATCCTGGTAAATCTCCTCTGTACCCTCTCCAGTGCAACATCCTGGTAAATCTCCTCTGTATCCTCTCGAGTGCAACATCCTGGTAAATCTCCTCTGTACCCTCTCCAGTGCAACATCCTGGTAAATCACCTCTGTACCGTTTCCAGTGCAATATTCTGGTAAATCTCCCTTGTACCCTCTCCAGTGCAACATCCTGGTAAATCTCCTCTGTACCCTCTCTAGTGCAACATCCTGGTAAATCTCCTCTGTACCCTCGCCAGTGCAATCACATCCTGGTAAATCTCCTCTGTACCCTCTCCAGTTCAATCACATCCTCGTAAATCTCCTCTGTACCCTCTCTAGTGCAACATCCTGGTAAATCTCCTCTGTACCCTCGCCAGTGCAATATTCTGGTAAATCTCCCTTGTACCCTCTCTAGTGCAACATCCTGGTTAATCTCCTCTGTACCCTCTCGAGTGCAACATCCTGGTAAATCTCCTCTGTACCCTCTCGAATGCAACATCCTGGTAAATCTCCTCTGCACCCTCTCTAATGCAACATCCTGGTAAATCTCCTCTGTACCCTCTCCAGTGCAACATCCTGGTAAATCTCCTCTGTATCCTCTCGAGTGCAACATCCTGGTAAATCTCCTCTGTACCCTCTCCAGTGCAACATCCTGGTAAATCACCTCTGTACCCTCTCCAGTGCAACATCCTGGTAAATCTCCTCTGTACCCTCTCCAGTGCAACATCCTGGTAAATCTCCTCTGTACCCTCTCTAGTGCAACATCCTGGTGAATCTCCTCTGTACCCTCTCCAGTGCAACATCCTGGTAAATCTCCTCTGTACCCTCTCCAGTGCAACATCCTGGTAAATCTCCTCTGTACCCTCTCCAGTGCAACATCCTGGTAAATCTCCTCTGTACCCTCTCCAGTGCAACATCCTGGTAAATATCCTCTGTACCCTCTCCAGTGCAACATCCGGGTAAATCTCCTCTGTATCCTCTCCAGTACAACATCCTGGTGAATCTCCTCTGTACCCTCTCTAGTGCAACATCCTGGTAAATCTCCTCTGCACCCTCTCCAGTGCAACATCCTGATAAATCTCCTCTGTACCCTCTCCAGTGCAACATCCTGGTAAATCTCCTCTGTATCCTCTCGAGTGCAACATCCTGGTAAATCTCCTCTGTACCCTCTCCAGTGCAACATCCTGGTAAATCACCTCTGTACCCTTTCCAGTGAAATATTCTGGTAAATCTCCCTTGTACCCTCTCCAGTGCAACATCCTGGTAAATCTCCTCTGTACCCTCTCTAGTGCAACATCCTGGTAAATCTCCTCTGTACCCTCGCCAGTGCAATCACATCCTGGTAAATCTCCCTTGTACCCTCTCCAGTGCAACATCCTGGTAAATCTCCTCTGTACCCTCTCTAGTGCAACATCCTGGTAAATCTCCTCTGTACCCTCGCCAGTGCAATATTCTGGTAAATCTCCCTTGTACCCTCTCTAGTGCAACATCCTGGTTAATCTCCTCTGTACCCTCTCGAGTGCAACATCCTGGTAAATCTCCTCTGTACCCTCTCGAATGCAACATCCTGGTAAATCTCCTCTGCACCCTCTCTAATGCAACATCCTGGTAAATCTCCTCTGTACCCTCTCCAGTGCAACATCCTGGTAAATCTCCTCTGTATCCTCTCGAGTGCAACATCCTGGTAAATCTCCTCTGTACCCTCTCCAGTGCAACATCCTGGTAAATCACCTCTGTACCCTCTCCAGTGCAACATCCTGGTAAATCTCCTCTGTACCCTCTCCAGTGCAACATCCTGGTAAATCTCCTCTGTACCCTCTCTAGTGCAACATCCTGGTGAATCTCCTCTGTACCCTCTCCAGTGCAACATCCTGGTAAATCTCCTCTGTACCCTCTCCAGTGCAACATCCTGGTAAATCTCCTCTGTACCCTCTCCAGTGCAACATCCTGGTAAATCTCCTCTGTACCCTCTCCAGTGCAACATCCTGGTAAATATCCTCTGTACCCTCTCCAGTGCAACATCCGGGTAAATCTCCTCTGTATCCTCTCCAGTACAACATCCTGGTGAATCTCCTCTGTACCCTCTCTAGTGCAACATCCTGGTAAATCTCCTCTGCACCCTCTCCAGTGCAACATCCTGATAAATCTCCTCTGTACCCTCTCCAGTGCAACATCCTGGTAAATCCCCTCTGTACCCTCTCCAGTGCAACATCCTAGTAAATCTCCTCTGTACCCTCTCCAGTGCATCATCCTGGTAAATCTCCTCTGTACCCTCTCCAGTGCAATATTCTGGTAAATCTCTGTACCCTCTCTAATGCATCATCCTGGTAAATCTCCTCTGTACCCTCTCTAGTGCAATCACATCCTGGTAAATCTCCTCTGTACCCTCTCCAGTGCAACATCCTGGTAAATCTCCTCTGTACCCTCTCGAATGCAACATCCTGGTAAATCTACTCTGTACCCTCTCCAGTGCAATATTCTGGTAAATCTCCTCTGTACCCTCTCCAGTGCATCATCCTGGTCAATCTCCTCTGTACCCTCTCTAGTGCAACATCCTGGTAAATCTCCTCTGTACCCTCTCCAGTGCATTCACATCCTGGTAAATCTATTCTGTACCCTCTCCAGTGCAATCACATCCTCGTAAATCTCCTCTGTACCCTCTCTAATGCAATATTCTGGTAAATCTCCCTTGTACCCTCTCCAGTGCAACATCCTGGTAAATCTCCTCTGTGCCCTCTCTAGTGCAACATCCTGGTAAATCTCCTCTGTACCCTCGCCAGTGCAATCACATCCTGGTAAATCTCCTCTGTACCCTCTCCAGTTCAATCACATCCTCGTAAATCTCCTCTGTACCCTCTCTAGTGCAACATCCTGGTAAATCTCCTCTGTACCCTCGCCAGTGCAATATTCTGGTAAATCTCCCTTGTACCCTCTCTAGTGCAACATCCTGGTTAATCTCCTCTGTACCCTCTCGAGTGCAACATCCTGGTAAATCTCCTCTGTACCCTCTCGAATGCAACATCCTGGTAAATCTCCTCTGCACCCTCTCTAATGCAACATCCTGGTAAATCTCCTCTGTACCCTCTCCAGTGCAACATCCTGGTAAATCTCCTCTGTATCCTCTCGAGTGCAACATCCTGGTAAATCTCCTCTGTACCCTCTCCAGTGCAACATCCTGGTAAATCACCTCTGTACCCTTTCCAGTGCAATATTCTGGTAAATCTCCCTTGTACCCTCTCCAGTGCAAGATCCTGGTAAATCTCCTCTGTACCCTCTCTAGTGCAACATCCTGGTAAATCTCCTCTGTACCCTCGCCAGTGCAATCACATCCTGGTAAATCTCCTCTGTACCCTCTCCAGTTCAATCACATCCTCGTAAATCTCCTCTGTACCCTCTCTAGTGCAACATCCTGGTAAATCTCCTCTGTACCCTCGCCAGTGCAATATTCTGGTAAATCTCCCTTGTACCCTCTCTAGTGCAACATCCTGGTTAATCTCCTCTGTACCCTCTCGAGTGCAACATCCTGGTAAATCTCCTCTGTACCCTCTCGAATGCAACATCCTGGTAAATCTCCTCTGCACCCTCTCCAGTGCAACATCCTGGTAAATCTCCTCTGTATCCTCTCGAGTGCAACATCCTGGTAAATCTCCTCTGTACCCTCTCCAGTGCAACATCCTGGTAAATCACCTCTGTACCCTCTCCAGTGCAACATCCTGGTAAATCTCCTCTGTACCGTCTCCAGTGCAACATCCTGGTAAATCTCCTCTGTACCCTCTCTAGTGCAACATCCTGGTGAATCTCCTCTGTACCCTCTCCAGTGCAACATCCTGGTAAATCTCCTCTGTACCCTCTCCAGTGCAACATCCTGGTAAATCTCCTCTGTACCCTCTCCAGTGCAACATCCTGGTAAATCACCTCTGTACCCTCTCCAGTGCAACATCCTGGTAAATATCCTCTGTACCCTCTCCAGTGCAACATCCGGGTAAATCTCCTCTGTATCCTCTCCAGTACAACATCCTGGTGAATCTCCTCTGTACCCTCTCTAGTGCAACATCCTGGTAAATCTCCTCTGCACCCTCTCCAGTGCAACATCCTGATAAATCTCCTCTGTACCCTCTCCAGTGCAACATCCTGGTAAATCTCCTCTGTATCCTCTCGAGTGCAACATCCTGGTAAATCTCCTCTGTACCCTCTCCAGTGCAACATCCTGGTAAATCACCTCTGTACCCTTTCCAGTGCAATATTCTGGTAAATCTCCCTTGTACCCTCTCCAGTGCAACATCCTGGTAAATCTCCTCTGTACCCTCTCCAGTGCAACATCCTGGTAAATCTCCTCTGTACCCTCTCCAGTGCAATCACATCCTGGTAAATCTCCTCTGTACCCTCGCCAGTGCAATCACATCCTGGTAAATCTCCTCTGTACCCTCTCCAGTTCAATCACATCCTCGTAAATCTCCTCTGTACCCTCGCCAGTGCAATATTCTGGTAAATCTCCCTTGTACCCTCTCTAGTGCAACATCCTGGTTAATCTCCTCTGTACCCTCTCGAGTGCAACATCCTGGTAAATCTCCTCTGTACCCTCTCGAATGCAACATCCTGGTAAATCTCCTCTGCACCCTCTCTAATGCAACATCCTGGTAAATCTCCTCTGTACCCTCTCCAGTGCAACATCCTGGTAAATCTCCTCTGTATCCTCTCGAGTGCAACATCCTGGTAAATCTCCTCTGTACCCTCTCCAGTGCAACATCCTGGTAAATCACCTCTGTACCCTTTCCAGTGCAATATTCTGGTAAATCTCCCTTGTACCCTCTCCAGTGCAACATCCTGGTAAATCTCCTCTGTACCCTCTCTAGTGCAACATCCTGGTAAATCTCCTCTGTACCCTCTCCAGTGCAATATTCTGGTAAATCTCTGTACCCTCTCTAATGCATCATCCTGGTAAATCTCCTCTGTACCCTCTCTAGTGCAATCACATCCTGGTAAATCTCCTCTGTACCCTCTCCAGTGCATCATCCTGGTAAATCTCCTCTGTACCCTCTCCAGTGCAATATTCTGGTAAATCTCTGTACCCTCTCTAATGCATCATCCTGGTAAATCTCCTCTGTACCCTCTCTAGTGCAATCACATCCTGGTAAATCTCCTCTGTACCCTCTCCAGTGCAACATCCTGGTAAATCTCCTCTGTACCCTCTCGAATGCAACATCCTGGTAAATCTACTCTGTACCCTCTCCAGTGCAATATTCTGGTAAATCTCCTCTGTACCCTCTCCAGTGCATCATCCTGGTCAATCTCCTCTGTACCCTCTCTAGTGCAACATCCTGGTAAATCTCCTCTGTACCCTCTCCAGTGCAACATCCTGGTAAATCTCCTCTGTACCCTCTCCAGTGCAATCACATCCTCGTAAATCTCCTCTGTACCCTCTCTAATGCAATATTCTGGTAAATCTCCCTTGTACCCTCTCCAGTGCAACATCCTGGTAAATCTCCTCTGTGCCCTCTCTAGTGCAACATCCTGGTAAATCTCCTCTGTACCCTCTCCAGTGCAATCACATCCTGGTAAATCTCCTCTGTACCCTCGCCAGTGCAATATTCTGGTAAATCTCCCTTGTACCCTCTCTAGTGCAACATCCTGGTTAATCTCCTCTGTACCCTCTCGAGTGCAACATCCTGGTAAATCTCCTCTGTACCCTCTCGAATGCAACATCCTGGTAAATCTCCTCTGCACCCTCTCTAATGCAACATCCTGGTAAATCTCCTCTGTACCCTCTCCAGTGCAACATCCTGGTAAATCTCCTCTGTATCCTCTCGAGTGCAACATCCTGGTAAATCTCCTCTGTACCCTCTCCAGTGCAACATCCTGGTAAATCACCTCTGTACCCTTTCCAGTGCAATATTCTGGTAAATCTCCCTTGTACCCTCTCCAGTGCAACATCCTGGTAAATCTCCTCTGTACCCTCTCTAGTGCAACATCCTGGTAAATCTCCTCTGTACCCTCGCCAGTGCAATCACATCCTGGTAAATCTCCTCTGTACCCTCTCCAGTTCAATCACATCCTCGTAAATCTCCTCTGTACCCTCTCTAGTGCAACATCCTGGTAAATCTCCTCTGTACCCTCGCCAGTGCAATATTCTGGTAAATCTCCCTTGTACCCTCTCTAGTGCAACATCCTGGTTAATCTCCTCTGTACCCTCTCGAGTGCAACATCCTGGTAAATCTCCTCTGTACCCTCTCGAATGCAACATCCTGGTAAATCTCCTCTGCACCCTCTCTAATGCAACATCCTGGTAAATCTCCTCTGTACCCTCTCCAGTGCAACATCCTGGTAAATCTCCTCTGTATCCTCTCGAGTGCAACATCCTGGTAAATCTCCTCTGTACCCTCTCCAGTGCAACATCCTGGTAAATCACCTCTGTACCCTCTCCAGTGCAACATCCTGGTAAATCTCCTCTGTACCCTCTCCAGTGCAACATCCTGGTAAATCTCCTCTGTACCCTCTCTAGTGCAACATCCTGGTGAATCTCCTCTGTACCCTCTCCAGTGCAACATCCTGGTAAATCTCCTCTGTACCCTCTCCAGTGCAACATCCTGGTAAATCTCCTCTGTACCCTCTCCAGTGCAACATCCTGGTAAATCTCCTCTGTACCCTCTCCAGTGCAACATCCTGGTAAATATCCTCTGTACCCTCTCCAGTGCAACATCCGGGTAAATCTCCTCTGTATCCTCTCCAGTACAACATCCTGGTGAATCTCCTCTGTACCCTCTCTAGTGCAACATCCTGGTAAATCTCCTCTGCACCCTCTCCAGTGCAACATCCTGATAAATCTCCTCTGTACCCTCTCCAGTGCAACATCCTGGTAAATCCCCTCTGTACCCTCTCCAGTGCAACATCCTAGTAAATCTCCTCTGTACCCTCTCCAGTGCATCATCCTGGTAAATCTCCTCTGTACCCTCTCCAGTGCAATATTCTGGTAAATCTCTGTACCCTCTCTAATGCATCATCCTGGTAAATCTCCTCTGTACCCTCTCTAGTGCAATCACATCCTGGTAAATCTCCTCTGTACCCTCTCCAGTGCAACATCCTAGTAAATCTCCTCTGTACCCTCTCGAATGCAACATCCTGGTAAATCTACTCTGTACCCTCTCCAGTGCAATATTCTGGTAAATCTCCTCTGTACCCTCTCCAGTGCATCATCCTGGTCAATCTCCTCTGTACCCTCTCTAGTGCAACATCCTGGTAAATCTCCTCTGTACCCTCTCCAGTGCATTCACATCCTGGTAAATCTCCTCTGTACCCTCTCCAGTGCAATCACATCCTCGTAAATCTCCTCTGTACCCTCTCTAATGCAATATTCTGGTAAATCTCCCTTGTACCCTCTCCAGTGCAACATCCTGGTAAATCTCCTCTGTGCCCTCTCTAGTGCAACATCCTGGTAAATCTCCTCTGTACCCTCTCCAGTGCAATATTCTGGTAAATCTCCTCTGCACCCTCTCCAGTGCAACATCCTGGTAAATCTCCTCTGCACCCGCTCCAGTGCAACATCCTGGTAAATCTCCTCTGCACCCTCTCCAGTGCAACATCCTGGTAAATCTCCTCTGCACCCTCTCCAGTGCAACATCCTGGTAAATCTCCTCTGCACCCTCTCCAGTGCAACATCCTGGTAAATCTCCACTATACCCTCTCCAGTGCAACATCCTGGTAAATCTCCTCTGCACCCTCTCCAGTGCAACATCCTGGTAAATCTCCTCTGTACCCTCTCTAGTGCAACATCCTGGTAAATCTCCTCTGTACCCTCTCCAGTTCAACATCCTGGTAAATCTCCTCTGCACCCTCTCCAGTGCAACATCCTGGTAAATCTCCACTGTACCCTCTTCAGTGCAACATCCTGGTAAATCTCCTCTGTACCCTCTCCAGTGCAACATCCTGGTAAATCTCCTCTGTACCCTCTCCAGTGCAACATCCTGGTAAATCTCCTCTGTACCCTCTCTAGTGCAACATCCTGGTAAATCTCCTCTGTACCCTCTCCAGTGCAACATCCTGGTAAATCTCCTCTGTACCCTCTCCAGTACAACATCCTGGTAAATCTCCTCTGTACCCTCTCCAGTGCAACATCCTGGTAAATCTCCTCTGTACCCTCTCCAGTACAACATCCTGGTAAATCTCCTCTGTACCCTCTCCAGTGCAACATCCTGGTAAATCTCCTCTGTACCCTCTCCAGTGCAACATCCTGGTAAATCTCCTCTGTACCCTCTGCAGTGCAACATCCTGGTAAATCTCCTCTGTACCCTCTCCAGTGCAACATCCTGGTAAATCTCCTCTGTACCCTCTCTAGTGCAACATCCGGGTAAATCTCCTCTGTACCCTCTCCAGTGCAACATCCTGGTAAATCTCCTCTGTACACTCTCCAGTGCAACATCCGGGTAAATCCTGCACCTATTTACTGTGTTTCTCTGTTTCTATCCCCCGCTGGCACTGACCTCTCACCCTGCAGCCTGCGTTCCACATCACCGGGTGGGCGCCCGGGGGCCCACGTGCAGTGGGGGCGGGGAGAGGAGGGGACTTGATGACGTCACGGCGCAGGCCCCGCCCTCCTGTCTGTGACAACAGGATGTGTGCGGGGAGGGGGAGCTCTTCCACCATGGGAGGCCTCACACGCCACCTCTTCCACCATGGGGGCGTCACACTCCGGCTCTTCCACCATGGGGGGGGGCCTCACACTCCGGCTCTTCCACCATGGGGGTGCGGCACACTCCAGCTCTTCCACCATGGGGTGCTTCACACACACTCCTTTCCCCCTCCCCCACACACACTCCTCTCCCCCTCCCCCACACACACTCCTCTCCACTTCCCCACACACACTCCCCTCCCCCTCCCCCACACACTCCTCTCCACTCCCCCACACACACTCCTCTCCCCCTCCCCCACACACACTCCTCTCCCCCTCCCCCACACACTCCTCTCCCCCTCCCTCACACACACTCCTCTCCCCCTCCCCCATGCACACTCCTCTCCCCCTCCCCCACACACTCCTCTCCCCCTCCCCCACACACACTCACTCCTCTCCTCCTCCCCCACACACACTCCTCTCCCCCTCCCCCACACACACTCCTCTCCCCCTCCCCCACACACACTCCTCTCCCCCTCCCCCACACACACTCCTCTCCCCCTCCCCCCACACAGTCCTCTCCCCCTCCCCCACACACACTCACTCCTCTCCCCCTCCCCCACACACACTCCTCTCCCCCTCCCCCACACACACTCCTCTCCCCCTCCCCCACACACACTCCTCTCCCCCTCCCCCACACACACTCCCCTCCCCCTCCCCCACACACTCCTCTCCCCCTCCCCCACACACACTCACTCCTCTCCCCCTCCCCCACACACACTCCTCTCCCCCTCCCCCCACACACTCCTCTCCCCCTCCCCCACACACACTCCTCTCCCCCTCCCCCCACACAGTCCTCTCCCCCTCCCCCACACACACTCCTCTCCCCCTCCCCCACACTCACTCCTCTCCCCCTCCCCCACACACACTCCCCTCCCCCTCCCCCACACACACTCCTCTCCCCCTCCCCCACACACACTCCTCTCCCCCTCCCCCACACACACTCCTCTCCCCCTCCCCCCACACACTTCTCTCCCCCTCCCCCACACACACTCCTCTCCCCCTCCCCCACACACACTCCTCTCCCCCTCCCCCACACACACTCCTCTCCCCCTCCCCCACACAGTCCTCTCCCCCTCCCCCCCACACACTTCTCTCCCCCTCCCCCACACACACTCCTCTCCCCCTCCCCCCACACACTTCTCTCCCCCTCCCCCAAACACACTCCTCTCCCCCTCCCCCCACACACTCCTCTCCCCCTCCCCCCACACAGTCCTCTCCCCCTCCCCCCACACACTCCTCTCCCCCTCCCCCACACACACTCCTCTCCCCGCTCCCCCAGACACACAGGAGAGGAGTGTGTGTGGGCGAGAGAGAGGGGCGGAGCGAGGGCGAGAGAGACGTGGAGGGAGAGAGAGAGTGGGGAGGGAGGGAGGGAGAGAGAGAGAGAGGAGGAAGGGTGAGAGAGGGGGAGACAGAGGGGGGAGGGAGGGAGAGAGAGAGGGCGAGGGGGGAGAGAGAGAGGGCGAGGGAGGGAGACAGAGAGGGGGGAGAGAGGGTGAGAGAGAGAGGGGCGGGAGAGATCGAGGAGGGGGGAGGGGAGGGAGAAAGAGAGCGGGAGGGAGGAGGAGGGAGGGAGAGAAGGGGGAGGGAGGGAGAGAGGGGTAGTGAGGGAGAGATTGAGGAGGAGGGAGAGTGAGAGGGGGGAGGGAGGGCAAGATCGAGGAGGGAGGCAGAGAGAGAGGGGGAGGAAGAGATCGAGGAGGGAGGGAGAGAAAAAGGGGGGAGTGAGGGAGAGAGGGAGGGGGGATGGAGGGAGAGAAAGGGGGAGTGAGGGAGAGAGAGGCGGGGAGAGAGGGAGAGAGCGAGGGAGGATGGAGGGAGGGAGAGAGAGGGGAGGGAAGGAGAGAGAAAGGAGGGGGGGAGGGAGAGAGGGGTGAGGGAGGGATAAGGGATGGAGAGAGAGAGAGAGAGAGAGGAAGGAGAGGGGGAAGAGAGGGAGGAAGTAGGAGGGAGAGAGAGGGTGAGGGAGAGACAAATGGGGGAGATAAAGAGAGAGACAGAGGGAAGGAGAGAGAAGGGGCGAGGGGAAAGATAGGAAGGAGGCGGGCAGAGTGGGAGTAGAGGGAAAGCAGAGCCGAACTCCACGAGGGGAGGAGTGTGGACAGTTTTAGGAGGGAGCGATGGAACACCCAGAAACCCTCGCTGGGACTCACCACTTGCCCCACCTCCGACTTCTGCTCGTTCTCAAGTCCCCGCTTCAAATTGTCCTCGCGTCGTAATCACGTCTCCTGTTTTTGGGGGGTTGGGAATGGGAGAATGTGTCAAACTGAGCAACAGCTAACACTTCTGCATCATTCGAGTTCGATGGGGTACTCCTCAAACCCCCCACTCCCCCCACAACCTAACAGGGAACGGAGGCATACAACACTCTTTATAGTTTTATAATTTAAAAATAAACTCCTTCAGGACTTCTCTTAGCCTGCTGAACCCTTGTGGAAACAGCAATAAATTGCATTTATATGGTGCCTTCAAAAGAGTCAGACCTCATTGAACCAGTGCATGTCGCTGCTAAAACTCTGCATTTGTATTGCGCCTTCATCATGATAACCCATGGCACTGAGCGGGAGCGAAAATCAGACCCACATTTGACACTGAGCCACATAAGGAGATATTGGGGTAGGTGACTTGATCATAGCAGGTTTTTTTGGGGGCGTCTTAAAGGAGACAAGGGGAAGTACAGCTGCTAATGGTGGGGTGATTAAAATCAGGGGGAGTGCAGTGTTCGAAGAGCGCAGAGATCTGGGAGTGGTGTAGGGACTGGAGGAGGTTGCAGAGATCTGGGAGTGGTGTCGGGGCTGGAGGAGGTTACAGAGATAGGGAGGGGGGAAAGGGGCTGGAGGAGGTTACAGAGATAGGGAGGGGTGTCGGGACTGGAGGGGGTTACAGAGATAGGGAGGGTTGTAGGGGCTGGAGGAGGTTACAGAGATAGGAAGGGGTGTAGGGGCTGGAGGAGGTTACAGAGACAGGGAGGGATGTAGGGACTGGAGGGGGTTACAGAGATAGGGAGGGCTGGAGGAGGTTACAGAGATAGGGAGGGTTGCAGGGGCTGGAGGAGGTTACAGAGATAGGGAGGGTGTCGGGGTTGGAGGAGGTTACAGAGATAGGGATTTGTGTAGGGGCTGGAGGAGGTTACAGGGATAGGAAAGGGTGTAGGGGCTGGAGGAGGTTACAGAGATAGGGATTTGTGTAGGGACTGGAGGAGGTTACACAGACAGGGAGGGATGTAGGGACTGGAGGGGGTTACAGAGATAGGGAGGGCTGGAGGAGGTTACAGAGATAGGGAGGGTTGCAGGGGCTGGAGGAGGTTACAGAGATAGGGAGGGATGTAGGGCTGGAGGAGGTTACAGAGATAGGGAGGGGTGTAGGTACTGGAGGGGGTTACAGAGATAGCGAGGGGTGTATGGGCTAGAGGAGGTTACAGAGATAGGGAGGGGTGTAGGGGCTGGAGGCGGTTACAGAGATAGGGAGGGGTGTAGGGGCTGGAGGAGGTTACAGAGATAGGGAGGGGTGTCGGGGCTGGAGGAGGTTACAGAGATAGGGAGGGGTGTAGGGGCTGGAGGGGGTTACAGAGATAGGGAGGGGTGTAGGCGCTGGAGGAGGTTACAGAGATAGGGAGTGGTGTATGGGCTGGAGGGGGTTACAGAGATAGGGAAGGATGTAGGGCTGGTGGAGGTTACAGAGATAGGGAGGCGTGTAGGGGCTGGAGGGGATTTGCAGAGATAGGGAGTGGTGTATGGGCTGGAGGGGGTTACAGAGATAGGGAGGGGTGTAGGGGCTGGAGGAGGTTACAGATATAGGGATTGATGTCTGGGCTGTAGGAGGTTACAGATATAGAGAGGGATGTAGGGGCTGGAGGAGGTTACAGAGATAGCGAGGAGAGCAGGAGCTGGAGGAGGTTACAGAGATAGGGAGGGGTGTAGGGGCTGGAGGAGGTTACAGAGATAGGGAGTGGTGTATGGGCTGGAGGGGGTTACAGAGATAGGGAGGGATGTAGGGCTGGTGGAGGTTACAGAGATAGGGAGGGGTGTATGGGCTGGAGGGGGTTACAGAGATAGGGAGTGGTGTATGGGCTGGAGGGGGTTACAGAGATAGGGAGGTGTGTAGGGGCTGGAGGGGATTTGCAGAGATAGGGAGTGGTGTATGGGCTGGAGGGGGTTACAGAGATAGGGAGGAGTGCAGGAGCTGGAGGAGGTTACAGAGATAGGGAGGGGTGTAGGCGCTGGAGGAGGTTACAGAGATCGGGAGGGGTGTAGGGGCTGGAGGAGGTTACAGAGATAGGGAGGGTGTAGGGACTGGAGGAGGTTACAGAGATAGGGATTTGTGTAGGGACTGGAGGAGGTTACAGAGACAGGGAGGGATGTAGGGACTGGAGGGGGTTACAGAGATAGGGATGGCTGGAGGAGGTTACAGAGATAGGGAGGGATGTAGGGCTGGAGGAGGTTACAGAGATAGGGAGGGGTATAGGGGCTGGAGGGGGTTACAGAGATAGGGATGGCTGGAGGAGGTTACAGAGATAGGGAGGGATGTAGGGCTGGAGGAGGTTACAGAGATAGGGAGGGTTGCAGGGGCTGGAGGAGGTTACAGAGATAGGGAGGGATGTAGGGCTGGAGGAGGTTACAGAGATAGGGAGGGGTATAGGGGCTGGAGGAGGTTACAGAGATAGGGAGGGTGTCGGGGTTGGAGGAGGTTACAGAGATAGGGATTTGTGTAGGGGCTGGACGAGGTTACAGAGATAGGGAGGGTGTCGGGGTTGGAGGAGGTTACAGAGATAGGGATTTGTGTAGGGACTGGAGGAGGTTACAGAGACAGGGAAGGATGTAGGGACTGGAGGGGGTTACAGAGATAGGGAGGGCTGGAGGAGGTTACAGAGATAGGGAGGGTTGCAGGGGCTGGAGGAGGTTACAGAGATAGGGAGGGATGTAGGGCTGGAGGAGGTTACAGAGATATGGAGGGGTGTAGGTACTGGAGGGGGTTACAGAGATAGCGAGGGGTGCATGGGCTAGAGGAGGTTACAGAGATAGGGAAGGGTGTAGGGGCTGGAGGAGGTTACAGAAATGATAGGGAGGGGTGTCGGGGCTGGAGGAGGTTACAGAGATAGGGAGGGGTGTAGGGGCTGGAGGAGGTTACAGAGATAGGGAGGGGTGTAGGGCTGGAGGGGGTTACAGAGATAGGGAGGGGTGTAGGGCTGGAGGAGGTTACAGAGATAGGGAGGGGTGTAGGGGCTTGAGGAGCTTACAGAGATAGGGAGGGGTGTAGGGCTGGAGGAGGTTACAGAGATAGGGAGGGGTGTAGGGGCTGGAGGGGGTTACAGAGATAGGGAGTGGTGTAGGGGCTGGAGGGGGTTACAGATATATGGAGGTGTGTAGGGGCTGGAGGAGGTTGCAGAGATAGGCAGGGTGTAGGGGCTGGAGGAGGTTACAGAGATAGGGAGGGGTGTAGGGGCTGGAGGGGGTTACAGAGATAGGGAGCGTGTAGGGGCTGGAGGGGGTTACAGAGATAGGGAGGGGTGTAGAGGCTGGAGGAGGTTACAGAGATAGGGAGGGGTGTAGGGGCTGGAGGGGGTTACAGAGATAGGGAGGGGTGTAGAGGCTGGAGGAGGTTACAGATATATGGAGGTGTGTAGGGGCTGGAGGAGGTTGCAGAGATAGGCAGGGTGTAGGGGCTGGAGGAGGTTACAGAGATAGGGAGGGGTGTAGGGGCTGGAGGTGGTTACAGAGATAGGGAGGGGTGTAGGGGCTGGAGGAGGTTACAGAGATAGGGAGTGATGTCTGGGCTGGAGGAGTTTACAGAGATAGAGAGGGGTGTCGGGGTTGGAGGAGGTTACAGAGATAGGGAGGGATGTAGGGGCTGGAGGAGGTTACAGAGATAGGGAGTGATGTCTGGGCTGGAGGAGGTTACAGGGATAGAGAGGGGTGTTGGGGCTGGAGGAGGTTACAGAGATAGGGAGGGATGTAGGGCTGGTGGAGGTTACAGAGATAGGGAGGCGTGTAGGGGCTGGAGGGGATTTGCAGATATAGGGAGTGGTGTATGGGCTGGAGGGGGTTACAGAGATAGGGAGGGGTGTAGTGGCTGGAGGAGGTTACAGAGATAGGGAGGTGTGTAGAGGCTGGAGGAGGTTACAGAGATCGGGAGGGGTGTAGGGGCTGGAGGAGGTTACAGAGATAGCGAGGAGTGCAGGAGCTGGAGGAGGTTACAGAGATAGGGAGGGGTGTAGAGGCTGGAGGAGGTTACAGAGATCGGGAGGGGTGTAGGGGCTGGAGGAGGTTACAGAGATAGGGAGGGGTGTAGGGGCTGGAGGAGGTAACAGAGATAGGGAGGGGTGTAGGGGCTGGAGGAGGTTACAGAGATCGGGAGGAGTGTAGGGGCTGGTGGAGGTTACAGAGATAGGGAGGGGTGTAGTGGCTGGAGGAGGTTACAGAGATAGGGAGGTGTGTAGAGGCTGGAGAGGGTTACAGAGATAGGGAGGGGTGTAGGGGCTGGAGGAGGTAACAGAGATAGGGAGGGGTGTAGGGGCTGGAGGAGGTTACAGAGATCGGGAGGAGTGTAGGGGCTGGTGGAGGTTACAGAGATAGGGAGGGGTGTAGGGGCTGGAGGAGGTAACAGAGATAGGGAGGGGTGTATGGGCTGGAGGGGGTTACAGAGATAGCGAGGAGTGCAGGGGCTGGAGGAGGTTACAGAGGTAGGGAGGGGTGTAGGGGCTGGAGGAGGTTACAGAGATAGCGAGGAGTGCAGGGGCTGGAGGAGGTTACAGAGGTAGGGAGGGGTGTAGGGGCTGGAGGAGGTTACAGAGATAGGGAGTGGTGTAGGGGCTGGAGGAGGTTACAGAGATAGGGAGGGGTGTAGGGGCTGGAGGAGGTTACAGAGATAGTGAGGGGTGTAGGGGCTGGAGGAGGTTACAGAGATAGGGAGGGGTGTAGGGGCTGGAGGAGTTTACAGAGGTAGGGAGGGGTGTAGGGGCTGGAGGAGGTGACAGAGATAGGGAGGGGTGTAGGGGCTGGAGGTGGGTACAGAGGTAGGGAGGGGTGTAGAGGCTGGAGGAGGTTACAGAGATAGGGAGGGGTATAGGGGCTGGCGGGGGTTACAGAGATAGGGAGTGGTGTAGGGGCTGGAGGAGGTTACAGAGATAGGGAGGGGTGTAGGGGTTGGAGGAGGTTACAGAGATAGGGAGTGGTGTAGGGGCTGGAGGAGGTTACAGAGATAGGGAGGGGTGTAGGGGCTGGAGGAGGTTACAGAGATAGGGAGGGGTGTAGGGGTTGGAGGAGGTTACAGAGATAGGGAGTGGTGTAGGGGCTGGAGGAGGTTACAGAGATAGCGAGGAGTGCAGGAGCTGGAGGAGGTTACAGAGATCGGGATTGATGTCTGGGCTGGAGGAGGTTGCAGAGATAGAGAGAGGTGTATGGGCTGGAGGGGGTTACAGAGATAGGGAGGGATGTAGGGGCTGGAGGAGGTTACAGAGATAGGGAGGTGTGTAGGGGCTGGAGGGGATTTGCAGAGATAGGGAGTGGTGTCGTGGCTGGAGGGGGTTACAGAGATAGGGAGGGATGTAGGGGCTGGAGGGGGTTACAGAGATAGGGAGGGTTGTAGGGGCTGGAGGGGGTTACAGAGATAGGGAGGGATGTAGGGCTGGTGGAGGTTACAGAGATAGGGAGGGGTGGAGGGGCTGGAGGGGGTTACAGAGATAGGGAGCGGTGAAGGGGCTGGAGGAGGTTACAGAGATAGGGAGTGGTGTAGGGGCTGGAGGAGGTTACAGAGATAGCGAGGAGTGCAGGAGCTGGAGGAGGTTACAGAGATCGGGAGGGGTGTAGGGGCTGGAGGAGGTTACAGAGATAGGGAGGGGTGTAGGGGCTGGAGGAGGTTACAGAGATAGGAAGTGTGTCGGGGCTAGAGGGGTTTGCAGAGATAGGGAGCGGTGTAGGGGCTGGAGGGGGTTACAGAGATAGGGAGGGGTGTAGAGGCTGGAGGGGGTTACAGAGATAGGGAGGGGTGTAGGGGCTGGAGAAGGTTACAGAGATAGGGAGGGGTGTAGGGGCTGGAGAAGGGTACAGAGATAGGAAGTGTGTCAGGGCTGGAGGAGGTTACAGAGCTAGGGAGGGGTATACGGGCTGGATGAGGTTACAGAGATAGGGAGGGGTGTAGTGGCTGGAGGAGGTTACAGAGATAGGGAGTGCTGTCTGGACTGGAGGCGGTTACAGAGATAGGGAGTGATGTAGGTCTGGTGGAGGTTACAGAGATAGGGAGGGGTGTAGGTGCTGGAGGAGGTTACAAAGATAGGGAGCGGTGTAGCGGCTGGAGGTTACAGAGATAGGGAGGGTGTAGGGGTTGGAGGAGGTTACAGACATAGGGAGGGGTATAGGGCCTGGAGGAGGTTACAGAGATAGGGAGTGTTGTAGGGGCTGGAGGAGGTTACAGAGATAGCGAGGAGTGCAGGGGCTGGAGTACGTTACAGAGGTAGGGAGGGGTGTAGTGGCTGGAGGAGGTTACAGAGATAGGGAGGTGTGTAGGGGCTGGAGAGGGTTACAGAGATAGGTCGGAGTGTTGGGGCTAGAGGAGGTTACAGAGATAGGGACGGGAGTATGGGCTGGAGGGGGTTACAGAGATAGGGAGAGGGTGTAGGGGCTGGAGGGGGTTACAGAGATAGGTCGGAGTGTTGGGGCTAGAGGAGGTTACAGAGATAGGGAGGAGTGCAGGGGCTGGAGGAGGTTACAGAGATAGGGAGGGGTGTAGAGGCTGGAGGAGGTTACAGAGATAGGGAGGGGTGTAGGGGCTGGAGGAGGTTACAGAGTTAGGGAGGGGTGTAGGGGTGGAGGGGGTTACAGAGATAGGGAGGGGTGTCGGGGCTGGAGAAGGGTACAGATATAGGAAGTGTGTCGGGGCTGGAGGAGGTTACAGAGCTAGGGAAGGGTATACGGGCTGGATGAGTTTCAGAGATAGGGAGGGGTGTAGTGGCTGGAGGAGGTTACAGAGATAGAGAGGGGTGTAGGGGCTGGAGGGGGTTACAGAGATGGGGAGTGCTGTCTGGGCTGGAAGAGGTTACAGAGATAGGGAGGAGTGTTGGGGCTGGAGGAGGTTACAGAGATAGGGAGTGATGTAGGGCTGGTGGAGGTTACAGAGATAGGGAGGGGTGTAGGTGCTGGAGGAGGTTACAAAGATAGGGAGCGGTGTAGCGGCTGGAGGTTACAGAGATAGGGAGGGTGTAGGGGTTGGAGGAGGTTACAGGCATAGGGAGGGGTATAGGGCCTGGAGGAGGTTACAGAGATAGGGAGGGGTGTAGGGGCTGGAGGAGGTTACAGAGATAGCGAGGAGTGCAGAGGCTGGAGGAGGTTACAGAGATAGGGAGGAGTGTAGGGGCTGGAGGAGGTTACAGAGATAGGGAGGGGTGTAGGGGCTGGAGGAGGTTACAGAGATAGGGAGGGGTGCAGGGGCTGGTGGAGGTTACAGACATAGGGAGGTGTGTAGGGGCTGGAGAGGGTGACAGAGATAGGTCGGAGTGTTGGGGCTAGAGGAGGTTACAGAGATAGGGAGGTGTGTAGGGGCTGGAGAGGGTGACAGAGATAGGTTGGAGTGTTGGGGCTAGAGGAGGTTACAGAGATCGGGACGGGTGTATGGGCTGGAGGGGGTTACAGAGATAGCGAGGAGTGCAGGGGCTGGAGGAGGTTGCAGAGATAGGCAGGGTGTAGGGGCTGGAGGAGGTTACAGAGATAGGGAGGGGTGTAGGGGCTGGAGGTGGTTACAGAGATAGGGAGGGGTGTAGGGGCTGGAGGAGGTTACAGAGATAGGGAGTGATGTCTGGGCTGGAGGAGTTTACAGAGATAGAGAGGGGTGTCGGGGTTGGAGGAGGTTACAGAGATAGGGAGGGATGTAGGGGCTGGAGGAGGTTACAGAGATAGGGAGTGATGTCTGGGCTGGAGGAGGTTACAGGGATAGAGAGGGGTGTAGGGGTTGGAGGAGGTTACAGAGATAGGGAGTGATGTCTGGGCTGGAGGAGGTTACAGAGATAGAGAGGGGTGCATGGGCTGGAGGAGGTTACAGAGATCGGGAGGGATGTAGGGGCTGGAGGAGGTTACAGAGATAGGGAGGGGTGTAGGGGCTGGAGGAGGTTACAGAGATAGGGAGGGGTGTAGTGGCTGGAGGAGGTTACAGAGATAGGGAGGGGTGTAGGGCTGGAGGGGGTTACAGATATATGGAGGTGTGTAGGGGCTGGAGGAGGTTGCAGAGATTGGGAGGGGTGTTGGGGCTGGGGGAGATTGCAGAGATAGGGTGTGATGTCTGGGCTGGAGGAGGTTACAGAGTTAGAGAGGGGTGTAGAGGCTGGATGAGGTTGCAGAGATAGGGAGGGTTGTAGATGCTGGAGGAGGTGACAGAGATAGGGACGGGTGTTGGGGCTGGAGGGGGTTACAGAGATAGGGAGGGGTGTAGGGGCTGGATGAGGTTGCAGAGATAGGGAGGGGTGTAGGGGCTGGAGGTTACAGAGATAGGGATCGGTGTAGCGGCTGGAGGTTACAGAGATAGGGAGGGTGTAGGGGTTGGAGGAGGTTACAGAGATAGGGAGGGGTGTAGGGGCTGGAGGGGGTTACAGAGATAGGGATGGGTGTATGGGCTGGAGGGGGTTACAGAGATAGGGAGGGGTGTAGGGGCTGGAGGAGGTTACAGAGATAGAGAGGGGTGTAGGGGTTGGAGGAGGTTACAGAGATAGGGAGGGATGTAGGGGCTGGAGGAGGTTACAGAGATAGGGAGTGATGTCTGGGCTGGAGGAGGTTACAGAGATAGAGAGGGGTGTAGGGGTTGGAGGAGGTTACAGAGATAGGGAGTGATGTCTGGGCTGGAGGAGGTTACAGAGATAGAGAGGGGTGTATGGGCTGGAGGAGGTTACAGAGATAGGGAGGGATGTAGGGGCTGGAGGAGGTTACAGAGATAGCGAGGAGTGCAGGAGCTGGAGGAGGTTACAGAGATAGGGAGGGGTGTAGGGGCTGGAGGAGGTTACAGAGATAGGGAGTGGTGTATGGGCTGGAGGGGGTTACAGAGATAGGGAGGGATGTAGGGCTGGTGGAGGTTACAGAGATAGGGAGGCGTGTAGGGGCTGGAGGGGATTTGCAGATATAGGGAGTGGTGGATGGGCTGGAGGGGGTTACAGAGATAGGGAGGGGTGTAGTGGCTGGAGGAGGTTACAGAGATAGGGAGGTGTGTAGAGGCTGGAGGAGGTTACAGAGATCGGGAGGGGTGTAGGGGCTGGAGGAGGTTACAGAGATAGCGAGGAGTGCAGGAGCTGGAGGAGGTTACAGAGATAGGGAGGGGTGTAGAGGCTGGAGGAGGTTACAGAGATCGGGAGGGGTGTAGGGGCTGGAGGAGGTTACAGAGATAGGGAGGGGTGTAGGGGCTGGAGGAGGTTACAGAGATAGGGAGGTGTGTAGAGGCTGGAGAGGGTTACAGAGATAGGGAGGGGTGTAGGGGCTGGAGGAGGTTACAGAGATAGGTCGGAGTGTTGGGGCTAGAGGAGGTTACAGAGATCGGGACGGGTGTATGGGCTGGAGGGGGTTACAGAGATAGCGAGGAGTGCAGGGGCTGGAGGAGGTTACAGAGGTAGGGAGGGGTGTAGGGGCTGGAGGAGGTTACAGAGATAGGGAGGGGTGTAGGGGCTGGAGGAGGTTACAGAGATAGGGAGGGGTGTAGGGGCTGGAGGAGTTTACAGAGGTAGGGAGGGGTGTAGGGGCTGGAGGAGGTGACAGAGATAGGGAGGGGTGTAGGGGCTGGAGGTGGGTACAGAGGTAGGGAGGGGTGTAGAGGCTGGAGGAGGTTACAGAGATAGGGAGGGGTATAGGGGCTGGCGGGGGTTACAGAGATAGGGAGGGGTGTAGGGGCTGGAGGAGGTTACACAGATAGGGAGGGGTGTATGGGCTGGAGGAGGTTACAGAGATAGAGAGGGGTATAGGGGCTGGAGGGGGTTACAGAGATAGGGAGGGGTGTAGGGGCTGGAGGTTACAGAGATCGGGATCGGTGTAGCGGCTGGAGGTTACAGAGATAGGGAGGGTGTAGGGGTTGGAGGAGGTTACAGAGATAGGGAGGGGTGTAGGGGTTGGAGGAGGTTACAGAGATAGGGAGTGGTGTAGGGGCTGGAGGAGGTTACAGAGATAGGGAGGGGTGTAGGGGTTGGAGGAGGTTACAGAGATAGGGAGTGGTGTAGGGGCTGGAGGAGGTTACAGAGATAGGGAGGGGTGTAGGGGCTGGAGGAGGTTACAGAGATAGGGAGGGGTGTAGGGGTTGGAGGAGGTTACAGAGATAGGGAGTGGTGTAGGGGCTGGAGGAGGTTACAGAGATAGCGAGGAGTGCAGGAGCTGGAGGAGGTTACAGAGATAGGGAGCGGTGTAGGGGTTGGAGGAGGTTACAGAGATAGGGATTGATGTCTGGGCTGGAGGAGGTTGCAGAGATAGAGAGAGGTGTATGGGCTGGAGGGGGTTACAGAGATAGGGAGGGATGTAGGGGCTGGAGGGGGTTACAGAGATAGGGAGGGATGTAGGGGCTGGAGGAGGTTACAGAGATAGGGAGGTGTGTAGGGGCTGGAGGGGATTTGCAGAGATAGGGAGTGGTGTCGTGGCTGGAGGGGGTTACAGAGATAGGGAGGGATGTAGGGGCTGGAGGGGGTTACAGAGATAGGGAGGGTTGTAGGGGCTGGAGGGGGTTACAGAGATAGGGAGGGATGTAGGGCTGGTGGAGGTTACAGAGATAGGGAGGGGTGGAGGGGCTGGAGGGGGTTACAGAGATAGGGAGCGGTGAAGGGGCTGGAGGAGGTTACAGAGATAGGGAGTGGTGTAGGGGCTGGAGGAGGTTACAGAGATAGCGAGGAGTGCAGGAGCTGGAGGAGGTTACAGAGATCGGGATGGGTGTAGGGGCTGGAGGAGGTTACAGAGATAGGGAGGGGTGTAGGGGCTGGAGGAGGTTACAGAGATAGGAATTGTGTCGGGGCTAGAGGGGTTTGCAGAGATAGGGAGCGGTGTAGGGGCTGGAGGGGGTTACAGAGATAGGGAGGGGTGTAGAGGCTGGAGGGGGTTACAGAGATAGGGAGGGGTGTAGGGGCTGGAGAAGGGTACAGAGATAGGAAGTGTGTCAGGGCTGGAGGAGGTTACAGAGCTAGGGAGGGGTATACGGGCTGGATGAGGTTACAGAGATAGGGAGGGGTGTAGTGGCTGGAGGAGGTTACAGAGATAGGGAGTGCTGTCTGGACTGGAGGCGGTTACAGAGATAGGGAGTGATGTAGGTCTGGTGGAGGTTACAGAGATAGGGAGGGGTGTAGGTGCTGGAGGAGGTTACAAAGATAGGGAGCGGTGTAGCGGCTGGAGGTTACAGAGATAGGGAGGGTGTAGGGGTTGGAGGAGGTTACAGACATAGGGAGGGGTATAGGGCCTGGAGGAGGTTACAGAGATAGGGAGTGTTGTAGGGGCTGGAGGAGGTTACAGAGATAGGGAGGGGTGTAGGGGCTGGAGTACGTTACAGAGGTAGGGAGGGGTGTAGTGGCTGGAGGAGGTTACAGAGATAGGGAGGTGTGTAGGGGCTGGAGAGGGTTACAGAGGTAGGGAGGGGTGTAGTGGCTGGAGGAGGTTACAGAGATAGGGAGTGTTGTAGGGGCTGGAGGAGGTTACAGAGATAGGGAGGGGTGTAGGGGCTGGAGTACGTTACAGAGATAGGGAGGGGTGTAGTGGCTGGAGGAGGTTACAGAGATAGCGAGGAGTGCAGGGGCTGGAGTACGTTACAGAGGTAGGGAGGGGTGTAGTGGCTGGAGGAGGTTACAGAGATAGGGAGGTGTGTAGGGGCTGGAGAGGGTTACAGAGATAGGTCGGAGTGTTGGGGCTAGAGGAGGTTACAGAGATAGGGACGGGAGTATGGGCTGGAGGGGGTTACAGAGATAGGGAGAGGGTGTAGGGGCTGGAGGGGGTTACAGAGATAGGTCGGAGTGTTGGGGCTAGAGGAGGTTACAGAGATAGGGAGGAGTGCAGGGGCTGGAGGAGGTTACAGAGGTAGGGAGTGGTGTATGGGCTGGAGGGGGTTACAGAGATAGGGAGGGGTGTAGAGGCTGGAGGAGGTTACAGAGATAGGGAGGGGTGTAGGGGCTGGAGGAGGTTACAGAGTTAGGGAGGGGTGTAGGGGTGGAGGGGGTTACAGAGATAGGGAGGGGTGTCGGGGCTGGAGAAGGGTACAGATATAGGAAGTGTGTCGGGGCTGGAGGAGGTTACAGAGCTAGGGAAGGGTGTAGGGGCTGGAGGGGGTTACAGAGATGGGGAGGAGTGTTGGGGCTGGAGGAGGTTACAAAGATAGGGAGCGGTGTAGCGGCTGGAGGTTACAGAGATAGGGAGGGTGTAGGGGTTGGAGGAGGTTACAGGCATAGGGAGGGGTATAGGGCCTGGAGGAGGTTACAGAGATAGGGAGGGGTGTAGGGGCTGGAGGAGGTTACAGAGATAGCGAGGAGTGCAGAGGCTGGAGGAGGTTACAGAGATAGGGAGGAGTGTAGGGGCTGGAGGAGGTTACAGAGATAGGGAGGGGTGTAGGGGCTGGAGGAGGTTACAGAGATAGGGAGGGTTGCAGGGGCTGGTGGAGGTTACAGAGATAGGGAGGTGTGTAGGGGCTGGAGAGGGTGACAGAGATAGGTCGGAGTGTTGGGGCTAGAGGAGGTTACAGAGATAGGGAGGTGTGTAGGGGCTGGAGAGGGTGACAGAGATAGGTTGGAGTGTTGGGGCTAGAGGAGGTTACAGAGATCGGGACGGGTGTATGGGCTGGAGGGGGTTACAGAGATAGCGAGGAGTGCAGGGGCTGGAGGAGGTTACAGAGGTAGGGAGGGGTGTAGGGGCTGGAGGAGGTTACAGAGATAGGGAGGGGTGTAGGGGCTGGAGGAGGTGACAGAGATCGGGAGGAGTGCAGGGGCTGGAGGTGGGTACAGAGGTAGGGAGGGGTGTAGAGGCTGGAGGAGGTTACAGAGATAGGTAGGGATGTAGGGCTGGTGGAGGTTACAGAGACAGGGAGGTGTGTAGGGGCTGGGGGAGATTGCAGAGATAGGGAGGGGTATAGGGGCTAGAGGGGTTTGCAAGATAGGGAGCGGTGTAGGGGATGGAGGGGGTTACAGAGATAGGGAGGGGTGTAGAGGCTGGAGGAGGTTACAGAGATAGGGAGGGGTATACGGGCTAGAGGGGTTTGCAAGATAGGGAGCGGTGTAGGGGCTGGAGGGGGTTACAGAGATAGGGAGGGGTGTAGGGGCTGGAGGAGGTTACACAGATAGGGAGGGGTGTAGCGGCTGGAGGAGGTAACAGAGATAGAGAGGGGTATAGGGGCTGGAGGGGGTTACAGAGATAGGGAGGGGTGTAGGGGCTGGAGGGGGTTACACAGATAGGGAGGGGTGCATGGGCTGGAGGAGGTTACAGAGATAGAGAGGGGTATAAGGGCTGGAGGAGGTTACAGAGATAGGGAGGGGTGTAGGGGCTGGAGGAGGTTACAGAGATAGAGAGGGGTATAGGGGCTGGAGGGGGTTACAGAGATAGAGAGGGGTATAAGGGCTGGAGCGGGTTACAGAGATAGAGAGGGGTATAGGGGCTGGAGGGGGTTACAGAGATAGGGAGGGGTGTAGGGGCTGGAGGGGTTTACAGAGATAGGGAGCGGTGTAGCGGCTGGAGGTTACAGAGATAGGGAGGGTTTAGGGGTTGGAGGAGGTTACAGACATAGGGAGGGGTATAGGGCCTGGAGGAGGTTACAGAGATAGGGAGTGTTGTAGGGGCTGGAGGAGGTTACAGAGGTCGGGAAGGGTGTAGGGACTGGAGGAGGTTACAGAGATAGGGAGGGGTGTAGGGACTGGAGGAGGTTACAGAGATAGGGAGGGGTGTAGGGGCTGGAGGAGGTTACAGAGATAGGGAGGGGTGTAGGGGCTGGAGGAGGTTACAGAGGTCGGGAAGGGTGTAGGGACTGGAGGAGGTTACAGAGATAGCGAGGAGTGCAGGGGCTGGAGGAGGTTACAGAGGTCGGGAAGGGTGTAGGGACTGGAGGAGGTTACAGAGATAGGGAGGGGTGTAGGGGCTGGAGGAGGTTACAGAGATCGGGAGGAGTGTAGGGGCTGGTGGAGGTTACAGAGATAGGGAGGGGTGTAGTGGCTGGAGGAGGTTACAGAGATAGGGAGGGGTGTAGAGGCTGGAGGGGGTTACAGAGATAGGTCGGAGTGTTGGGGCTAGAGGAGGTTACAGAGATAGGGAGGGTGTTGGGGCTAGAGGAGGTTACAGAGATAGGGAGGGGTGTAGGGGCTGGAGGAGGTTACAGAGATAGGAAGTGTGTCGGGGCTAGAGAGGGTTGCAGAGATAGGGAGCGGTGTAGGGGCTGGAGGGGGTTACAGAGATAGGGAGGGGTGTAGAGGCTGGAGGAGGTTACAGAGATAGGGAGGAGTGTAGGGGTGGAGGGGGTTACAGAGATAGGGAGGGGTGTAGTGGCTGGAGGAGGTTACAGAGATAGGGAGTGCTGTCTGGGCTGGAGGTGGTTACAGAGATAGGGAGGTGTGTAGGGGCTGGAGAGGGTGACAGAGATAGGTTGGAGTGTTGGGGCTAGAGGAGGTTACAGACATCGGGACGGGTGTATGGGCTGGAGGGGGTTACAGAGATAGCGAGGAGTGCAGGGGCTGGAGGAGGTTACAGAGGTAGGGAGGGGTGTAGGGGCTGGAGGAGGTTACAGAGATAGGGAGGGGTGTAGGGGCTGGAGGAGGTGACAGAGATCGGGAGGAGTGCAGGGGCTGGAGGTGGGTACAGAGGTAGGGAGGGGTGTAGAGGCTGGAGGAGGTTACAGAGATAGGGAGGGATGTAGGGTTGGTGGAGGTTACAGAGACAGGGAGGTGTGTAGGGGCTGGAGGGGGTTACAGAGATATGGAGCGGTGAAGGGGCTCGAGGAGGTTACAGAGATAGGGAGGTGTGTAGGGGCTGGGGGAGATTGCAGAGATAGGGAGGGGTATAGGGGCTAGAGGGGTTTGCAAGATAGGGAGCGGTGTAGGGGATGGAGGGGGTTACAGAGATAGGGAGGGGTGTAGAGGCTGGAGGAGGTTACAGAGATAGGGAGGGGTATACGGGCTAGAGGGGTTTGCAAGATAGGGAGCGGTGTAGGGGCTGGAGGGGGTTACAGAGATAGGGAGGGGTGTAGGGGCTGGAGGAGGTTACACAGATAGGGAGGGGTGTAGCGGCTGGAGGAGGTTACAGAGATAAAGAGGGGTATAGGGGCTGGAGGGGGTTACAGAGATAGAGAGGGGTGTAGGGGCTGGAGGGGGTTACAGAGATAGGGAGGGGTGTAGGGGCTGGAGGTTACAGAGATCGGGATCGGTGTAGCGGCTGGAGGTTACAGAGATAGGGAGGGTGTAGGGGTTGGAGGAGGTTACAGAGATAGGGAGGGGTGTAGGGGCTGGAGGGGGTTACACAGATAGGGAGGGGTGCATGGGCTGGAGGAGGTTACAGAGATAGAGAGGGGTATAAGGGCTGGAGGAGGTTACAGAGATAGGGAGGGGTGTAGGGGCTGGAGGAGGTTACAGAGATAGAGAGGGGTATAGGGGCTGGAGGGGGTTACAGAGATAGAGAGGGGTATAGGGGCTGGAGGGGGTTACAGAGATAGGGAGGGGTGTAGGGGCTGGAGGGGTTTACAGAGATAGGGAGCGGTGTAGCGGCTGGAGGTTACAGAGATAGGGAGGGTTTAGGGGTTGGAGGAGGTTACAGACATAGGGAGGGGTATAGGGCCTGGAGGAGGTTACAGAGATAGGGAGGGGTGTAGGGGCTGGAGGAGGTTACAGAGATCGGGAGGAGTGTAGGGGCTGGTGGAGGTTACAGAGATAGGGAGGGGTGTAGTGGCTGGAGGAGGTTACAGAGATAGGGAGGTGTGTAGGGGCTGGAGAGGGTTACAGAGATAGGTCGGAGTGTTGGGGCTAGAGGAGGTTACAGAGATAGGGACGGGAGTATGGGCTGGAGGGGGTTACAGAGATAGGGAGAGGGTGTAGGGGCTGGAGGGGGTTACAGAGATAGGTCGGAGTGTTGGGGCTAGAGGAGGTTACAGAGATAGGGAGGGTGTTGGGGCTAGAGGAGGTTACAGAGATAGGGAGTGGTGTAGGGGCTGGAGGAGGTTACAGAGATAGGAAGTGTGTCGGGGCGAGAGGCGTTTGCAGAGATAGGGAGCGGTGTAGGGGCTGGAGGGGGTTACAGAGATAGGGAGGGGTGTAGAGGCTGGAGGAGGTTACAGAGATAGGGAGGAGTGTAGGGGTGGAGGGGGTTACAGAGATAGGGAGGAGTGTAGTGGCTGGAGGAGGTTACAGAGATAGGGAGTGCTGTCTGGGCTGGAGGTGGTTACAGAGATAGGGAGGGGTGTAGGGGCTGGAGGAGGTTACAGAGATAGGGAGTGCTGTCTGGGCTGGAGGAGGTTACAGAGATAGGGAGTGCTGTCTGGGCTGGAGGAGGTTACAGAGATAGGGAGGAGTGTTGGGGCTGGAGGCGGTTACAGAGATAGGGAGGGATGTAGGGGCTGGAGGCGGTTACAGAGATAGGGAGTGATGTAGGTCTGGTGGAGGTTACAGAGATAGGGAGGGGTGTAGGTGCTGGAGGAGGTTACAAAGATAGGGAGCGGTGTAGCGGCTGGAGGTTACAGAGATAGGGAGGGTGTAGGGGTTGGAGGAGGTTACAGAGATAGCGAGGCGTGCAGGGGCTGGAGGAGGTTACAGAGGTAGGGAGGGGTGTAGGGGCTGGAGGAGGTTACAGAGATAGAGAGGGGTGTAGGGGCTGGAGGGGGTTACAGAGATAGGGAGGGGTGTAGGGGCTGGAGGGGGTTACACAGATAGGGAGGGGTGTATGGGCTGGAGGAGGTTACAGAGATAGAGAGTGTTATAGCGGCTGGAGGGGGTTACAGAGATAGGGAGAGGTGTAGGGCCTGGAGGAGGTTACAGAGATAGGTCGGAGTGTTGGGGCTAGAATAGGTAACAGAGATAGGGACGGGTGTATGGGCTGGACGGGGTTACAGAGATAGGGAGGGGTGTAGGGGCTGGAGGGGGTTACAGAGATAGGGAGGAGTGTAGGGGCTGGAGGAGGTTACAGAGCTAGGGAGGGGTGTAGGGGCTGGAGGTTACAGAGATCGGGATCGGTGTAGCGGCTGGAGGTTACAGAGATAGGGAGGGTGTAGGGGTTGGAGGAGGTTACAGAGATAGGGAGGGGTGTAGGGGCTGGAGGGGGTTACAGAGATAGGGAGGGGTGTATGGGCTGGAGGGGGTTGCAGAGAAAGGGAGGGGTGTATGGGCTGGAGGGGGTTACAGAGATAGGGAGGGATGTAGGGGCTGGAGGAGGTTACAGAGATAGCGAGGAGTGCAGGAGCTGGAGGAGGTTACAGAGATAGGGAGGGGTATAGGGGCTGGAGGAGGTTACAGAGATAGGGAGTGGTGTTTGGGCTGGAGGGGATTACAGAGATAGGGAGGGGTGTAGGGGCTGGAGGAGGTTACAGAGATAGGAAGTGTGTCGGGGCTAGAGGGGTTTGCAGAGATAGGGAGCGGTGTAGGGGCTGGAGGGGGTTACAGAGATAGGGAGGGGTGTAGAGGCTGGAGGAGGTTACAGAGATAGGGAGGAGTGTAGGGGTGGAGGGGGTTACAGAGATAGGTAGGGGTGTAGGCGCTGGAGAAGGGTACAGAGATAGGAAGTGTGTCGGGGCTGGAGGAGGTAACAGAGATAGGGAGGAGTGTTGGGGCTGGAGGCGGTTACAGAGATAGGGAGTGATGTAGGTCTGGTGGAGGTTACAGAGATAGGGAGGGGTGTATGGGTTGGAGGAGGTTACAGACATAGGGAGGGGTATAGGGCCTGGAGGAGGTTACAGAGATAGGGAGTGTTGTAGGGGCTGGAGGAGGTTACAGAGATAGCGAGGAGTGCAGGGGCTGGAGGAGGTTACAGAGGTCGGGAGGGGTGTAGGGGCTGGAGGAGGTTACAGAGATAGGGAGGGGTGTAGGGGCTGGAGGAGGTTACAGAGATCGGGAGGAGTGTAGGGGCTGGAGGAGGTTACAGAGATAGGTCGGAGTGTTGGGTCTAGAGGAGGTTACAGAGATAGGGATGGGTGTAGGGGTGGAGGGGGTTACAGAGATAGGGAGAGGGTGTAGGGGCTGGAGGGGGTTACAGAGATAGGTCGGAGTGTTGGGGCTAGAGGAGGTTACAGAGATAGGGAGGGGTGTAGGGGCTGGAGGAGGTTACAGAGCTAGGGAGTGATGTAGGTCTGGTGGAGGTTACAGAGATAGGGAGGGGTGTAGATGCTGGAGGAGGTTACAGAGATAGGGAGGGGTGTAGGGGCTGGAGGGGGTTACACAGATAGGGAGGGGTGTATGGGCTGGAGGAGGTTACAGAGATAGAGAGGGGTATAGGGGCTGGAGGGGGTTACACAGATAGGGAGGGGTGTATGGGCTGGAGGAGGTTACAGAGATAGAGAGGGGTATAGGGGCTGGAGGGGGTTACAGAGATAGAGAGGGGTATAGGGGCTGGAGGGGGTTACAGAGATAGGGAGGGGTGTAGGGGCTGGAGGGGTTTACAGAGATAGGGAGGAGTGTAGGGGCTGGAGGAGGTTACAGAGATAGGGAGGAGTGTAGGGGCTGGAGGAGGTTACAGAGATAGGGAGGGGTGTAGGGGCTGGAGGTTACAGAGATCGGGATCGGTGTAGCGGCTGGAGGTTACAGAGATAGGGAGGGATGTAGGGGCTGGAGGAGGTTACAGAGATAGGGAGTGATGTCTGGGCTGGAGGAGGTTACAGAGATAGAGAGGGGTGTATGGGCTGGAGGGGGTTACAGAGATAGGGAGGTGTGTAGGGGCTGGAGGGGATTTGCAGAGATAGGGAGTGGTGTATGGGCTGGAGGGGGTTACAGATATAGGGAGGAGTGCAGGAGCTGGAGGAGGTTACAGAGATAGGGAGGGGTGTAGGCGCTGGAGGAGGTTACAGAGATCGGGAGGGGTGTAGGGGCTGGAGGAGGTTACAGAGATAGGGAGGGGTGTAGGGGCTGGAGGAGGTTACAGAGATAGGAAGTGTGTCGGGGCTAGAGGGGTTTGCAGAGATAGGGAGCGGTGTAGGGGCTGGAGGGGGTTACAGAGATAGGGAGGGGTGTAAAGGCTGGAGGAGGTTACAGAGATAGGGAGGAGTGTAGGGGTGGAGGGGGTTACAGAGATAGGGAGGGGTGTAGGGACTGGAGGAGGTTACAGAGATAGGGATTTGTGTAGGGACTGGAGGAGGTTACAGAGACAGGGAGGGATGTAGGGACTGGAGGGGGTTACAGAGATAGGGAGGGGTGTAGCGGCTGGAGGAGGTTACAGAGATAGGGAGGGGTTGCAGGGGCTGGAGGGGGTTACAGAGATAGGGAGGGATGTAGGGCTGGAGGAGGTTACAGAGATAGGGAGGGGTATAGGGGCTGGAGGAGGTTACAGAGATAGGGATTTGTGTAGGGGCTGGAGGAGGTTACAGAGACAGGGAAGGATGTAGGGACTGGAGGGGGTTACAGAGATAGGGAGGGCTGGAGGAGGTTACAGAGATAGGGAGGGTTGCAGGGGCTGGAGGAGGTTACAGAGATAGGGAGGGATGTAGGGCTGGAGGAGGTTACAGAGATATGGAGGGGTGTAGGTACTGGAGGGGGTTACAGAGATAGCGAGGGGTGTATGGGCTAGAGGAGGTTACAGAGATAGGGAAGGGTGTAGGGGCTGGAGGAGGTTACAGAAATGATAGGGAGGGGTGTCGGGGCTGGAGGAGGTTACAGAGATAGGGAGGGGTGTAGGGACTGGAGGAGGTTACAGAGATAGGGAGGGGTGTAGGGGCTGGAGGAGGTTACAGAGATAGGGAGGGGTGTAGGGCTGGAGGGGGTTACAGAGATAGGGAGGGGTGTAGGGCTGGAGGAGGTTACAGAGATAGGGAGGGGTGTAGGGGCTTGAGGAGCTTACAGAGATAGGGAGGGGTGTAGGGCTGGAGGAGGTTACAGAGATAGGGAGGGGTGTAGGGGCTGGAGGGGGTTACAGAGATAAGGAGTGGTGTAGGGGCTGGAGGGGGTTACAGATATATGGAGGTGTGTAGGGGCTGGAGGAGGTTGCAGAGATAGGCAGGGTGTAGGGGCTGGAGGAGGTTACAGAGATAGGGAGGGGTGTAGGGGCTGGAGGGGGTTACAGAGATAGGGAGCGTGTAGGGGCTGGAGGGGGTTACAGAGATAGGGAGGGGTGTAGAGGCTGGAGGAGGTTACAGAGATAGGGAGGGGTGTAGGGGCTGGAGGGGGTTACAGAGATAGGGAGGGGTGTAGAGGCTGGAGGAGGTTACAGATATATGGAGGTGTGTAGGGGCTGGAGGAGGTTGCAGAGATAGGAAGTGTGTCAGGGCTGGAGGAGGTTACAGAGCTAGGGAGGGGTATACGGGCTGGATGAGGTTACAGAGATAGGGAGTGGTGTAGGGGCTGGAGAAGGGTACAGAGATAGGGAGGGGTATACGGGCTGGATGAGGTTACAGATATATGGAGGTGTGTAGGGGCTGGAGGAGGTTACAGAGATAGGAAGTGTGTCAGGGCTGGAGGAGGTTACAGAGCTAGGGAGGGGTATACGGGCTGGATGAGGTTACAGAGATAGGGAGGGGTGTAGTGGCTGGAGGAGGTTACAGAGATAGGGAGTGCTGTCTGGACTGGAGGCGGTTACAGAGATAGGGAGTGATGTAGGTCTGGTGGAGGTTACAGAGATAGGGAGGGGTGTAGGTGCTGGAGGAGGTTACAAAGATAGGGAGCGGTGTAGCGGCTGGAGGTTACAGAGATAGGGAGGGTGTAGGGGTTGGAGGAGGTTACAGACATAGGGAGGGGTATAGGGCCTGGAGGAGGTTACAGAGATAGGGAGTGTTGTAGGGGCTGGAGGAGGTTACAGAGATAGCGAGGAGTGCAGGGGCTGGAGTACGTTACAGAGGTAGGGAGGGGTGTAGTGGCTGGAGGAGGTTACAGAGATAGGGAGGTGTGTAGGGGCTGGAGAGGGTTACAGAGATAGGTCGGAGCGTTGGGGCTAGAGGAGGTTACAGAGATAGGGACGGGAGTATGGGCTGGAGGGGGTTACAGAGATAGGGAGAGGGTGTAGGGGCTGGAGGGGGTTACAGAGATAGGTCGGAGTGTTGGGGCTAGAGGAGGTTACAGAGATAGGGAGGAGTGCAGGGGCTGGAGGAGGTTACAGAGGTAGGGAGTGGTGTATGGGCTGGAGGGGGTTACAGAGATAGGGAGGGGTGTAGAGGCTGGAGGAGGTTACAGAGATAGGGAGGGGTGTAGGGGTTGGAGGAGGTTACAGAGTTAGGGAGGGGTGTAGGGGTGGAGGGGGTTACAGAGATAGGGAGGGGTGTCGGGGCTGGAGAAGGGTACAGATATAGGAAGTGTGTCGGGGCTGGAGGAGGTTACAGAGATAGGGAGGGGTGTAGGGGCTGGAGGAGGTTACAGAGATAGGGAGGGGTGTAGTGGCTGGAGGAGGTTACAGAGATAGAGAGGGGTGTAGGGGCTGGAGGGGGTTACAGAGATAGGGAGGGGTGTAGGGGCTGGAGGAGGTTACAGACATAGGGAGGGTTATAGGGCCTGGAGGAGGTTACAGAGATAGGGAGTGCTGTCTGGGCTGGAGGAGGTTACCAAGATAGGGAGGGGTGTATGGGCTGGAGGAGGTTACAGAGATAGAGAGGGGTGTAGGGGCTGGAGGGGGTTACAGAGATAGGGAGGGGTGTAGGGGCTGGAGGGGGTTACAGAGATGGGGAGTGCTGTCTGGGCTGGAAGAGGTTACAGAGATAGGGAGGAGTGTTGGGGCTGGAGGTGGTTACAGAGATAGGGAGTGATGTAGGGCTGGTGGAGGTTACAGAGATAGGGAGGGGTGTAGGTGCTGGAGGAGGTTACAAAGATAGGGAGCGGTGTAGCGGCTGGAGGTTACAGAGATAGGGAGGGTGTAGGGGTTGGAGGAGGTTACAGGCATAGGGAGGGGTATAGGGCCTGGAGGAGGTTACAGAGATAGGGAGTGTTGTAGGCGCTGGAGGAGGTTACAGAGATAGCGAGGAGTGCAGAGGCTGGAGGAGGTTACAGAGATAGGGAGGAGTGTAGGGGCTGGAGGAGGTTACAGAGATAGGGAGGGGTGTAGGGGCTGGAGGAGGTTACAGAGATAGGGAGGAGTGTAGGGGCTGGTGGAGGTTACAGAGATAGGGAGGTGTGTAGGGGCTGGAGAGGGTGACAGAGATAGGTTGGAGTGTTGGGGCTAGAGGAGGTTACGACATCGGGAGGTGTGTAGAGGCTGGAGAGGGTTACAGAGATAGGTCGGAGTGTTGGGGCTAGAGGAGGTTACAGAGATAGGGAGGTGTGTAGGGGCTGGAGAGGGTTACAGAGATCGGTCGGAGTGTTGGGGCTAGAGGAGGTTACAGAGATCGGGACGGGTGTATGGGCTGGAGGGGGTTACAGAGATAGCGAGGAGTGCAGGGGCTGGAGGAGGTTACAGAGGTAGGGAGGGGTGTAGGGGCTGGAGGAGGTTACAGAGATAGGGAGGGGTGTAGGGGCTGGAGGAGGTGACAGAGATCGGGAGGAGTGCAGGGGCTGGAGGTGGGTACAGAGGTAGGGAGGGGTGTAGAGGCTGGAGGAGGTTACAGAGATAGGTAGGGATGTAGGGCTGGTGGAGGTTACAGAGACAGGGAGGTGTGTAGGGGCTGGAGGGGATTTGCAGAGATAGGGAGCGGTGTAGGGGCTGGAGGGGGTTACAGAGATATGGAGCGGTGAAGGGGCTCGAGGAGGTTACAGAGATAGGGAGGTGTGTAGGGGCTGGGGGAGATTGCAGAGATAGGGAGGGGTATAGGGGCTAGAGGGGTTTGCAAGATAGGGAGCGGTGTAGGGGCTGGAGGGGGTTACAGAGATAGGGAGGGGTGTAGGGGCTGGAGGAGGTTACACAGATAGGGAGGGGTGTAGCGGCTGGAGGAGGTAACAGAGATAGAGAGGGGTATAGGGGCTGGAGGGGGTTACAGAGATAGGGAGGGGTGTAGGGGCTGGAGGGGGTTACACAGATAGGGAGGGGTGCATGGGCTGGAGGAGGTTACAGAGATAGAGAGGGGTATAAGGGCTGGAGGAGGTTACAGAGATAGGGAGGGGTGTAGGGGCTGGAGGAGGTTACAGAGATAGAGAGGGGTATAGGGGCTGGAGGGGGTTACAGAGATAGAGAGGGGTATAAGGGCTGGAGCGGGTTACAGAGATAGAGAGGGGTATAGGGGCTGGAGGGGGTTACAGAGATAGGGAGGGGTGTAGGGGCTGGAGGGGTTTACAGAGATAGGGAGCGGTGTAGCGGCTGGAGGTTACAGAGATAGGGAGGGTTTCGGGGTTGGAGGAGGTTACAGACATAGGGAGGGGTATAGGGCCTGGAGGAGGTTACAGAGATAGGGAGTGTTGTAGGGGCTGGAGGATGTTACAGAGATAGCGAGGAGTGCAGGGGCTGGAGGAGGTTACAGAGGTCGGGAAGGGTGTAGGGACTGGAGGAGGTTACAGAGATAGGGAGGGGTGTAGGGGCTGGAGGAGGTTACAGAGATAGGGAGGGGTGTAGGGGCTGGTGGAGGTTACAGAGATAGGGAGGGGTGTAGTGGCTGGAGGAGGTTACAGAGATAGGGAGGTGTGTAGGGGCTGGAGAGGGTTACAGAGATAGGGAGGGGTGTAGGGGCTGAAGGAGGTTACAGAGATAGGGAGGGGTGTAGGGGCTGAAGGAGGTTATAGAGATAGGAAGTGTGTCGGGGCTAGAGGGGGTTGCAGAGATAGGGAGCGGTGTAGGGGCTGGAGGGGGTTACAGAGATAGGGAGGGGTGTAGAGGCTGGAGGAGGTTACAGAGATAGGGAGGAGTGTAGGGGTGGAGGGGGTTACAGAGATAGGGAGGGGTGTAGTGGCTGGAGGAGGTTACAGAGATAGGGAGTGCTGTCTGGGCTGGAGGTGGTTACAGAGATAGGGAGGTGTGTAGGGGCTGGAGAGGGTGACAGAGATAGGTTGGAGTGTTGGGGCTAGAGGAGGTTACAGACATCGGGAGGTGTGTAGAGGCTGGAGAGGGTTACAGAGATAGGTCGGAGTGTTGGGGCTAGAGGAGGTTACAGAGATCGGGACGGGTGTATGGGCTGGAGCGGGTTACAGAGATAGCGAGGAGTGCAGGGGCTGGAGGAGGTTACAGAGGTAGGGAGGGGTGTAGGGGCTGGAGGAGGTTACAGAGATAGGGAGGGGTGTAGGGGCTGGAGGAGGTGACAGAGATCGGGAGGAGTGCAGGGGCTGGAGGTGGGTACAGAGGTAGGGAGGGGTGTAGAGGCTGGAGGAGGTTACAGAGATAGGGAGGGATGTAGGGCTGGTGGAGGTTACAGAGACAGGGAGGTGTGTAGGGGCTGGAGGGGGATGCAGAGATAGGGAGTGGTGTATGGGCTGGAGGGGGTTACAGAGATATGGAGCGGTGAAGGGGCTCGAGGAGGTTACAGAGATAGGGAGGTGTGTAGGGGCTGGGGGAGATTGCAGAGATAGGGAGGGGTATAGGGGCTAGAGGGGTTTGCAAGATAGGGAGCGGTGTAGGGGATGGAGGGGGTTACAGAGATAGGGAGGGGTGTAGAGGCTGGAGGAGGTTACAGAGATAGGGAGGGGTATACGGGCTAGAGGGGTTTGCAAGATAGGGAGCGGTGTAGGGGCTGGAGGGGGTTACAGAGATAGGGAGGGGTGTAGGGGCTGGAGGAGGTTACACAGATAGGGAGGGGTGTAGCGGCTGGAGGAGGTTACAGAGATAAAGAGGGGTATAGGGGCTGGAGGGGGTTACAGAGATAGAGAGGGGTGTAGGGGCTGGAGGGGGTTACAGAGATAGGGAGGGGTGTAGGGGCTGGAGGTTACAGAGATCGGGATCGGTGTAGCGGCTGGAGGTTACAGAGATAGGGAGGGTGTAGGGGTTGGAGGAGGTTACAGAGATAGGGAGGGGTGTAGGGGCTGGAGGGGGTTACACAGATAGGGAGGGGTGCATGGGCTGGAGGAGGTTACAGAGATAGAGAGGGGTATAAGGGCTGGAGGAGGTTACAGAGATAGGGAGGGGTGTAGGGGCTGGAGGAGGTTACAGAGATAGAGAGGGGTATAGGGGCTGGAGGGGGTTACAGAGATAGAGAGGGGTATAAGGGCTGGAGCGGGTTACAGAGATAGAGAGGGCTATAGGGGCTGGAGGGGGTTACAGAGATAGGGAGGGGTGTAGGGGCTGGAGGGGTTTACAGAGATAGGGAGCGGTGTAGCGGCTGGAGGTTACAGAGATAGGGAGGGTTTAGGGGTTGGAGGAGGTTACAGACATAGGGAGGGGTATAGGGCCTGGAGGAGGTTACAGAGATAGGGAGTGTTGTAGGGGCTGGAGGAGGTTACAGAGATAGCGAGGAGTGCAGGGGCTGGAGGAGGTTACAGAGGTCGGGAGGGGTGTAGGGACTGGAGGAGGTTACAGAGATAGGGAGGGGTGTAGTGGCTGGAGGAGGTTACAGAGATAGGGAGTGCTGTCTGGGCTGGAGGTGGTTACAGAGATAGGGAGGGGTGTATGGGCTGGAGGAGGTTACAGAGATAGAGAGGGGTGTAGGGGCTGGAGGGGGTTACAGAGATAGGGAGGTGTGTAGGGGCTGGAGGTGGTTACAGAGATAGGGAGGGGTGTAGGGGCTGGAGGAGGTTACAGAGATAGGGAGTGCTGTCTGGGCTGGAGGAGGTTACAGAGATAGGGAGTGCTGTCTGGGCTGGAGGAGGTTACAGAGATAGGGAGGGGTGTAGGGGCTGGAGGCGGTTACAGAGATAGGGAGTGATGTAGGTCTGGTGGAGGTTACAGAGATAGGGAGGGGTGTAGGTGCTGGAGGAGGTTACAAAGATAGGGAGCGGTGTAGCGGCTGGAGGTTACAGAGATAGGGAGGGTGTAGGGGTTGGAGGAGGTTACAGAGATAGCGAGGCGTGCAGGGGCTGGAGGAGGTTACAGAGGTAGGGAGGGGTGTAGGGGCTGGAGGAGGTTACAGAGATAGAGAGGGGTGTAGGGGCTGGAGGGGGTTACAGAGATAGGGAGGGGTGTAGGGGCTGGAGGGGGTTACACAGATAGGGAGGGGTGTATGGGCTGGAGGAGGTTACAGAGATAGAGAGGGTTATAGGGGCTGGAGGGGGTTACAGAGATAGAGAGGGGTATAGCGGCTGGAGGGGGTTACAGAGATAGGGAGGGGTGTAGGGGCTGGAGGGGGTTACAGAGATAGGGAGGAGTGTAGGGGCTGGAGGAGGTTACAGAGCTAGGGAGGGGTGTAGGGGCTGGAGGGGGTTACAGAGATAGGGAGGGGTGTATGGGCTGGAGGTTACAGAGATAGGGAGGGTGTAGGGGTTGGAGGAGGTTACAGAGATAGGGAGGGGTGTAGGGGCTGGAGGGGGTTACAGAGATAGGGAGGGGTGTATGGGCTGGAGGGGGTTGCAGAGAAAGGGAGGGATGTAGGGGCTGGAGGAGGTTACAGAGATAGGGAGTGATGTCTGGGCTGGAGGAGGTTACAGAGATAGAGAGGGGTGTATGGGCTGGAGGGGGTTACAGAGATAGGGAGGGATGTAGGGGCTGGAGGAGGTTACAGAGATAGCGAGGAGTGCAGGAGCTGGAGGAGGTTACAGAGATAGGGAGGGGTGTAGGGGCTGGAGGAGGTTACAGAGATAGGGAGTGGTGTTTGGGCTGGAGGGGATTACAGAGATAGGGAGGGGTGTAGGGGCTGGATGAGGTTACAGAGATAGGGAGGGGTGTATGGGCTGGAGGGGGTTACAGAGATAGGGAGGGGTGTAGGGGCTGGATGAGGTTACAGAGATAGGGAGGGGTGTAGGGGCTGGAGGGGGTTAAAGAGATAGGGAGGGGTGTAGGGGCTGGAGGAGGTTACAGAGATAGGAAGTGTGTCGGGGCTAGAGGGGTTTGCAGAGATAGGGAGCGGTGTAGGGGCTGGAGGGGGTTACAGAGATAGGGAGGGGTGTAGAGGCTGGAGGAGGTTACAGAGATAGGGAGGAGTGTAGGGGTGGAGGGGGTTACAGAGATAGGGAGTGCTGTCTGGGCTGGAGGTGGTTACAGAGATAGGGAGGTAGTATGGGCTGGAGGAGGTTACAGAGCTAGAGAGGGGTGTAGGGGCTGGAGGGGGTTACAGAGATAGGGAGGGGTGTAGGGGCTGGAGGAGGTTACAGAGATAGGGAGTGCTGTCTGGGCTGGAGGAGGTTACAGAGATAGGGAGGAGTGTAGGGGCTGGAGGAGGTTACAGAGATAGGGAGGTGTGTCGGGGCTAGAGGGGTTTGCAGAGATAGGGAGCGGTGTAGGGGCTGGAGGGGGTTACAGAGATAGGGAGGGGTGTAGAGGCTGGAGGAGGTTACAGAGATAGGGAGGAGTGTAGGGGTGGAGGGGGTTACAGAGATAGGGAGGGGTGTAGGGGCTGGAGAAGGGTACAGAGATAGGAAGTGTGTCGGGGCTGGAGGAGGTTACAGAGCTAGGGAGGGGTATACGGGCTGGATGAGGTTACAGAGATAGGGAGGGGTGTAGTGGCTGGAGGAGGTTACAGAGATAGGGAGTGCTGTCTGGGCTGGAGGTGGTTACAGAGATAGGGAGGGGTGTATGGGCTGGAGGAGGTTACAGAGATAGAGAGGGGTGTAGGGGCTGGAGGGGGTTACAGAGATAGGGAGGTGTGTAGGGGCTGGAGGTGGTTACAGAGATAGGGAGGGGTGTAGGGGCTGGAGGAGGTTACAGAGATAGGGAGTGCTGTCTGGGCTGGAGGAGGTTACAGAGATAGGGAGGAGTGTTGGGGCTGGAGGCGGTTACAGAGATAGGGAGTGATGTAGGTCTGGTGGAGGTTACAGAGATAGGGAGGGGTGTAGGTGCTGGAGGAGGTTACAAAGATAGGGAGCGGTGTAGCGGCTGGAGGTTACAGAGATAGGGAGGGTGTAGGGGTTGGAGGAGGTTACAGAGATAGGGAGGGTGTAGGGGTTGGAGGAGGTTACAGACATAGGGAGGCGTGCAGGGGCTGGAGGAGGTTACAGAGGTAGGGAGGGGTGTAGGGGCTGGAGGAGGTTACAGAGATAGGGAGGTGTGTAGGGGCTGGAGAGGGTTACAGAGATAGGTCGGAGTGTTGGGGCTAGAGGAGGTTACAGAGATAGGGAGGAGTGCAGGGGCTGGAGGTGGGTACAGAGGTAGGGAGGGGTGTAGAGGCTGGAGGAGGTGACAGAGATCGGGAGGAGTGCAGGGGCTGGAGGTGGGTACAGAGGTAGGGAGGGGTGTAGAGGCTGGAGGAGGTTACAGAGATAGGGAGGGATGTAGGGCTGGTGGAGGTTACAGAGACAGGGAGGCGTGTAGGGGCTGGAGGGGGATGCAGAGATAGGGAGTGGTGTATGGGCTGGAGGGGGTTACAGAGATAGGGAGGGGTGTAGAGGCTGGAGGAGGTTACACAGATAGGGAGGGGTGTAGGGGCTGGGGGAGATTGCAGAGATAGGGAGGGGTATAGGGGCTAGAGGGGTTTGCAAGATAGGGAGCGGTGTAGGGGCTGGAGGGGGTTACAGAGATAGGGAGGGGTGTAGAGGCTGGAGGAGGTTACAGAGATAGGGAGGGGTGTAGGGGCTAGAGGGGTTTGCAAGATAGGGAGCGGTGTAGGGGCTGGAGGGGGTTACAGAGATAGGGAGGGGTGTAGGGGCTGGAGGAGATTACACAGATAGGGAGGGGTGTAGCGGCTGGAGGAGGTTACAGAGATAGAGAGGGGTATAGGGGCTGGAGGGGGTTACAGAGATAGAGAGGGGTGTAGGGGCTGGAGGGGTTTACAGAGATAGGGAGGGGTGTAGGGGCTGGAGGGGTTTACAGAGATAGGGAGGGGTGTAGGGCCTGGAGGAGGTTACAGAGATAGGTCGGAGTGTTGGGGCTAGAATAGGTAACAGAGATAGGGAGGGGTGTAGGGGCTGGAGGTTACAGAGATCGGGATCGGTGTAGCGGCTGGAGGTTACAGAGATAGGGAGGGTGTAGGGGTTGGAGGAGGTTACAGAGATAGGGAGGGGTGTATGGGCTGTAGGGGTTGCAGAGAAAGGGAGGGATGTAGGGGCTGGAGGAGGTTACAGAGATAGGGAGGGGTGTATGGGCTGGAGGGGGTTACAGAGATAGGGAGGGATGTAGGGGCTGGAGGAGGTTACAGAGATAGCGAGGAGAGCAGGAGCTGGAGGAGGTTACAGAGATAGGGAGGGGTGTAGGGGCTGGAGGAGGTTACAGAGATAGGGAGTGGTGTATGGGATGGAGGGGGTTACAGAGATAGGGAGGCGTGTAGGAGCTGGAGGGGATTTGCAGATATAGGGAGTGGTGTATGGGCTGGAGGGGGTTACAGAGATAGAGAGGGATGTAGGGGCTGGAGGAGGTTACAGAGATAGCGAGGAGTGCAGGAGCTGGAGGAGGTTACAGAGATAGGGAGCGGTGTAGGGACTGGAGGAGGTTACAGAGATAGGGAGTGGTGTATGGGCTGGAGGGGGTTACAGAGATAGGGAGCGGTGAAGGGGCTGGAGGAGGTTACAGAGATAGGGAGTGGTGTAGGGGCTGGAGGAGGTTACAGAGATAGCGAGGAGTGCAGGAGCTGGAGGAGGTTACAGAGATAGGGAGGGGTGTAGGGGCTGGAGGAGGTTACAGAGATAGGGAGGGGTGTAGGGGCTGGAGGAGGTTACAGAGATAGGGAGGGGTGTAGAGGCTGGAGGGGGTTACAGAGATAAGGAGGAGTGTAGGGGTGGAGGGGGTTACAGAGATAGGGAGGGCTGTAGGGGCTGGAGAAGGGTACAGAGATAGGAAGTGTGTCGGGGCTGGAGGAGGTTACAGAGCTAGGGAGGGGTATACGGGCTGGATGAGGTTACAGAGATAGGGAGGGGTGTAGTGGCTGGAGGAGGTTACAGAGATAGGGAGGGGTGTATGGGCTGGAGGAGGTTACAGAGATAGCGAGGGGTGCAGGGGCTGGAGGGGTTACAGAGATAGGGAGGTGTGTCGGGGCTGGAGGTGGTTACAGAGATAGGGAGGGGTGTAGGGGCTGGAGGAGGTTACAGAGATAGGGAGTGATGTAGGTCTGGTGGAGGTTACAGAGATAGGGAGGGGTGTAGGGGCTGGAGAGGGTTACAGAGATAGGTCGGAGTGTTGGGGCTAGAGGAGGTTACAAAGATAGGGAGCGGTGTAGCGGCTGGAGGTTACAGAGATAGGGAGGGTGTAGGAGTTGGAGGAGGTTACAGAGATAGGGAGGGGTATAGGGCCTGGAGGAGGTTACAGAGATAGGGAGTGTTGTAGGGGCTGGAGGAGGTTACAGAGATAGGGAGGGGTGTAGGGGCTGGTGGAGGTTACAGAGATCGGGAGGAGTGTAGGGGCTGGTGGAGGTTACAGAGATAGGGAGGGGTGTAGGGGCTGGAGGAGGTTAGAGATAGGGAGGCGTGCAGGGGCTGGAGGGGGTTAGAGATAGGGAGGGGTGTAGGGGCTGGAGGAGGTTACAGAGATAGGTCGGAGTGTTGGGGCTAGAGGAGGTTACAGAGATAGGGAGGTGTGTAGGGGCTGGAGGAGGTTACAGAGATAGGGAGGGGTGTAGGGGCTGGAGGAGGTTACAGAGATAGGGAGGGGTGCAGGGGCTGGAGGAGGTTACAGAGATAGGGAGGTGTGTAGGTGCTGGAGGAGGTTACAGAGATAGGGAGGGGTGCAGGGGCTGGAGGAGGTTACAGAGATAGGGAGTGGTGTATGGGCTGGAGGGGGTTACAGAGATAGGGAGGGATGTAGGGCTGGTGGAGGTTACAGAGATAGGGAGGCGTGTAGGGGCTGGAGGGGATTTGCAGAGATAGGGAGGGGTGTAGGGGCTGGAGGGGGTTACAGAGATAGGGAGCGGTGAAGGGGCTGGAGGAGGTTACAGAGATAGGGAGCGGTGAAGGGGCTGGAGGAGGTTACAGAGATAGGGAGGGGTGTAGGGGCTGGAGGGGGTTACAGAGATAGGGAGCGGTGAAGGGGCTGGAGGAGGTTACAGAGATAGCGAGGAGTGCAGGAGCTGGAGGAGGTTACAGAGATAGGGAGGGGTGTAGGGGCTGGAGGAGGTTACAGAGATCGGGAGGGGTGTAGGGGCTGGAGGAGGTTACAGAGATAGGGAGGGGTGTAGGGGCTGGAGGAGGTTACAGAGATAGGAAGTGTGTCGGGGCTAGAGGGGTTTGCAGAGATAGGGAGCGGTGTAGGGGCTGGAGGGGGTTACAGAGATAGGGAGGGGTGTAGAGGCTGGAGGAGGTTACAGAGATAGGGAGGGGTGTATGGGCTGGAGGAGGTTACAGAGATAGAGAGGGGTGCAGGGGCTGGAGGGGGTTACAGAGATAGGGAGGTGTGTCGGGGCTGGAGGAGGTTACAGAGTTAGGGAGGGGTAAACGGGCTGGATGAGGTTACAGAAATAGGGAGGTGTGTCGGGGCTGGAGGTGGTTACAGAGATAGGGAGGGGTGTAGGTGCTGGAGGAGGTTACAGAGATAGGGAGAGCTGTCTGGGCTGGAGTAGGTTACAGAGATAGGGAGGAGTGTTGGGGCTGGAGGGGGTTACAGAGATAGAGAGGGGTATAGCGGCTGGAGGGGGTTACAGAGATAGGGAGGGGTGTAGGGGCTGGAGGGGGTTACAGAGATAGGGAGGAGTGTAGGGGCTGGAGGAGGTTACAGAGCTAGGGAGGGGTGTAGGGGCTGGAGGGGGTTACAGAGATAGGGAGGGGTGTATGGGCTGGAGGTTACAGAGATAGGGAGGGTGTAGGGGTTGGAGGAGGTTACAGAGATAGGGAGGGGTGTAGGGGCTGGAGGGGGTTACAGAGATAGGGAGGGGTGTATGGGCTGGAGGGGGTTGCAGAGAAAGGGAGGGATGTAGGGGCTGGAGGAGGTTACAGAGATAGGGAGTGATGTCTGGGCTGGAGGAGGTTACAGAGATAGAGAGGGGTGTATGGGCTGGAGGGGGTTACAGAGATAGGGAGGGATGTAGGGGCTGGAGGAGGTTACAGAGATAGCGAGGAGTGCAGGAGCTGGAGGAGGTTACAGAGATAGGGAGGGGTGTAGGGGCTGGAGGAGGTTACAGAGATAGGGAGTGGTGTTTGGGCTGGAGGGGATTACAGAGATAGGGAGGGGTGTAGGGGCTGGATGAGGTTACAGAGATAGGGAGGGGTGTATGGGCTGGAGGGGGTTACAGAGATAGGGAGGGGTGTAGGGGCTGGATGAGGTTACAGAGATAGGGAGGGGTGTAGGGGCTGGAGGGGGTTAAAGAGATAGGGAGGGGTGTAGGGGCTGGAGGAGGTTACAGAGATAGGAAGTGTGTCGGGGCTAGAGGGGTTTGCAGAGATAGGGAGCGGTGTAGGGGCTGGAGGGGGTTACAGAGATAGGGAGGGGTGTAGAGGCTGGAGGAGGTTACAGAGATAGGGAGGAGTGTAGGGGTGGAGGGGGTTACAGAGATAGGGAGTGCTGTCTGGGCTGGAGGTGGTTACAGAGATAGGGAGGTAGTATGGGCTGGAGGAGGTTACAGAGCTAGAGAGGGGTGTAGGGGCTGGAGGGGGTTACAGAGATAGGGAGGGGTGTAGGGGCTGGAGGAGGTTACAGAGATAGGGAGTGCTGTCTGGGCTGGAGGAGGTTACAGAGATAGGGAGGAGTGTAGGGGCTGGAGGAGGTTACAGAGATAGGGAGGTGTGTCGGGGCTAGAGGGGTTTGCAGAGATAGGGAGCGGTGTAGGGGCTGGAGGGGGTTACAGAGATAGGGAGGGGTGTAGAGGCTGGAGGAGGTTACAGAGATAGGGAGGAGTGTAGGGGTGGAGGGGGTTACAGAGATAGGGAGGGGTGTAGGGGCTGGAGAAGGGTACAGAGATAGGAAGTGTGTCGGGGCTGGAGGAGGTTACAGAGCTAGGGAGGGGTATACGGGCTGGATGAGGTTACAGAGATAGGGAGGGGTGTAGTGGCTGGAGGAGGTTACAGAGATAGGGAGTGCTGTCTGGGCTGGAGGTGGTTACAGAGATAGGGAGGGGTGTATGGGCTGGAGGAGGTTACAGAGATAGAGAGGGGTGTAGGGGCTGGAGGGGGTTACAGAGATAGGGAGGTGTGTAGGGGCTGGAGGTGGTTACAGAGATAGGGAGGGGTGTAGGGGCTGGAGGAGGTTACAGAGATAGGGAGTGCTGTCTGGGCTGGAGGAGGTTACAGAGATAGGGAGGAGTGTTGGGGCTGGAGGCGGTTACAGAGATAGGGAGTGATGTAGGTCTGGTGGAGGTTACAGAGATAGGGAGGGGTGTAGGTGCTGGAGGAGGTTACAAAGATAGGGAGCGGTGTAGCGGCTGGAGGTTACAGAGATAGGGAGGGTGTAGGGGTTGGAGGAGGTTACAGACATAGGGAGGCGTGCAGGGGCTGGAGGAGGTTACAGAGGTAGGGAGGGGTGTAGGGGCTGGAGGAGGTTACAGAGATAGGGAGGTGTGTAGGGGCTGGAGAGGGTTACAGAGATAGGTCGGAGTGTTGGGGCTAGAGGAGGTTACAGAGATAGGGAGGAGTGCAGGGGCTGGAGGTGGGTACAGAGGTAGGGAGGGGTGTAGAGGCTGGAGGAGGTGACAGAGATCGGGAGGAGTGCAGGGGCTGGAGGTGGGTACAGAGGTAGGGAGGGGTGTAGAGGCTGGAGGAGGTTACAGAGATAGGGAGGGATGTAGGGCTGGTGGAGGTTACAGAGACAGGGAGGCGTGTAGGGGCTGGAGGGGGATGCAGAGATAGGGAGTGGTGTATGGGCTGGAGGGGGTTACAGAGATAGGGAGGGGTGTAGAGGCTGGAGGAGGTTACACAGATAGGGAGGGGTGTAGGGGCTGGGGGAGATTGCAGAGATAGGGAGGGGTATAGGGGCTAGAGGGGTTTGCAAGATAGGGAGCGGTGTAGGGGCTGGAGGGGGTTACAGAGATAGGGAGGGGTGTAGAGGCTGGAGGAGGTTACAGAGATAGGGAGGGGTGTAGGGGCTAGAGGGGTTTGCAAGATAGGGAGCGGTGTAGGGGCTGGAGGGGGTTACAGAGATAGGGAGGGGTGTAGGGGCTGGAGGAGATTACACAGATAGGGAGGGGTGTAGCGGCTGGAGGAGGTTACAGAGATAGAGAGGGGTATAGGGGCTGGAGGGGGTTACAGAGATAGAGAGGGGTGTAGGGGCTGGAGGGGTTTACAGAGATAGGGAGGGGTGTAGGGGCTGGAGGGGTTTACAGAGATAGGGAGGGGTGTAGGGCCTGGAGGAGGTTACAGAGATAGGTCGGAGTGTTGGGGCTAGAATAGGTAACAGAGATAGGGAGGGGTGTAGGGGCTGGAGGTTACAGAGATCGGGATCGGTGTAGCGGCTGGAGGTTACAGAGATAGGGAGGGTGTAGGGGTTGGAGGAGGTTACAGAGATAGGGAGGGGTGTATGGGCTGTAGGGGTTGCAGAGAAAGGGAGGGATGTAGGGGCTGGAGGAGGTTACAGAGATAGGGAGGGGTGTATGGGCTGGAGGGGGTTACAGAGATAGGGAGGGATGTAGGGGCTGGAGGAGGTTACAGAGATAGCGAGGAGAGCAGGAGCTGGAGGAGGTTACAGAGATAGGGAGGGGTGTAGGGGCTGGAGGAGGTTACAGAGATAGGGAGTGGTGTATGGGATGGAGGGGGTTACAGAGATAGGGAGGCGTGTAGGAGCTGGAGGGGATTTGCAGATATAGGGAGTGGTGTATGGGCTGGAGGGGGTTACAGAGATAGAGAGGGATGTAGGGGCTGGAGGAGGTTACAGAGATAGCGAGGAGTGCAGGAGCTGGAGGAGGTTACAGAGATAGGGAGCGGTGTAGGGACTGGAGGAGGTTACAGAGATAGGGAGTGGTGTATGGGCTGGAGGGGGTTACAGAGATAGGGAGCGGTGAAGGGGCTGGAGGAGGTTACAGAGATAGGGAGGGGTGTAGGGGCTGGAAGGGGTTACAGAGATAGGGAGGGGTGTAGGGACTGGAGGAGGTTACAGAGATAGGGAGTGGTGTAGGGGCTGGAGGAGGTTACAGAGATAGCGAGGAGTGCAGGAGCTGGAGGAGGTTACAGAGATAGGGAGGGGTGTAGGGGCTGGAGGAGGTTACAGAGATAAGGAGGAGTGTAGGGGTGGAGGGGGTTACAGAGATAGGGAGGGCTGTAGGGGCTGGAGAAGGGTACAGAGATAGGAAGTGTGTCGGGGCTGGAGGAGGTTACAGAGATAGGGAGGTGTGTCGGGGCTGGAGGTGGTTACAGAGATAGGGAGGGGTGTAGGGGCTGGAGGAGGTTACAAAGATAGGGAGCGGTGTAGCGGCTGGAGGTTACAGAGATAGGGAGGGTGTAGGAGTTGGAGGAGGTTACAGAGATAGGGAGGGGTATAGGGCCTGGAGGAGGTTACAGAGATAGGGAGTGTTGTAGGGGCTGGAGGAGGTTACAGAGATAGCGAGGAGTGCAGGGGCTGGAGGAGGTTACAGAGGTAGGGAGGGGTGTAGGGGCTGGAGGAGGTTACAGAGATAGGGAGGGGTGTAGGGGCTGGAGGAGGTTACAGAGATCGGGAGGAGTGTAGGGGCTGGTGGAGGTTACAGAGATAGGGAGGAGTGTAGGGGCTGGTGGAGGTTACAGAGATAGGGAGGGGTGTAGTGGCTGGAGGAGGTTACAGAGATAGGGAGGAGTGTTGGGGCTGGAGGAGGTTACAGAGATATTTCGGAGTGTTGGGGCTAGAGGAGGTTACAGAGATAGGGAGGAGTGCAGGGGCTGGAGGAGGTTACAGAGGTAGGGAGGGGTGTAGGGGCTGGAGGAGGTTACAGAGATAGGGAGGAGTGCAGGGGCTGGAGGAGGTTACAGAGGTAGGGAGTGGTGTAGGGGCTGGAGGGGGTTACAGAGATAGGGAGGGGTGTAGGGGCTGGAGGAGGTTACAGAGATAGGGAGGGGTGTAGGGGCTGGAGGAGGTTACAGAGATAGGGAGGGGTGTAGGGGCTGGAGGAGGTTACAGAGATAGGGAGGGGTGTCGTGGCTGGAGGAGGTTACAGAGATAGGTCGGAGTGTTGGGGCTGGAGGAGGTTACAGAGATAGGGAGTGGTGTAGGGGCTGGAGGGGGTTACAGAGATAGGGAGGGGTGTAGGGGCTGGAGGAGGTTACAGAGATAGGGAGGGGTGTAGGGGCTGGAGGAGGTTACAGAGATAGGGAGGGGTGTAGGGGCTGGAGGAGGTTACAGAGATAGGGAGGGGTGCAGGGGCTGGAGGAGGTTACAGAGATAGGGAGGAGTGTAGGGGCTGGAGGAGGTTACAGAGATAGGGAGGGGTGTAGGGGCTGGAGGAGGTTACAGAGATAGGGAGTGGTGTATGGGCTGGAGGGGGTTACAGAGATAGGGAGGGGTGTAGGGGCTGGAGGGGATTTGCAGAGATAGGGAGGGGTGTAGGGGCTGGAGGGGGTTACAGAGATAGGGAGCGGTGAAGGGGCTGGAGGAGGTTACAGAGATAGCGAGGAGTGCAGGAGCTGGAGGAGGTTACAGAGATAGGGAGGGGTGTAGGGGCTGGAGGAGGTTACAGAGATCGGGAGGGGTGTAGGGGCTGGAGGAGGTTACAGAGATAGGAAGTGTGTCGGGGCTAGAGGGGTTTGCAGAGATAGGGAGCGGTGTAGGGGCTGGAGGGGGTTACAGAGATAGGGAGGGGTGTAGAGGCTGGAGGAGGTTACAGAGATAGGGAGGGGTGTATGGGCTGGAGGAGGTTACAGAGATAGAGAGGGGTGCAGGGGCTGGAGGGGGTTACAGAGATAGGGAGGTGTGTCGGGGCTGGAGGAGGTTACAGAGTTAGGGAGGGGTATACGGGCTGGATGAGGTTACAGAAATAGGGAGGTGTGTCGGGGCTGGAGGTGGTTACAGAGATAGGGAGGGGTGTAGGTGCTGGAGTAGGTTACAGAGATAGGGAGGAGTGTTGGGGCTGGAGGCGGTTACAGAGATAGGGAGTGATGTAGGTCTGGTGGAGGTTACAGAGATAGGGAGGGGTGTAGGTGCTGGAGGAGGTTACAAAGATAGGGAGCGGTGTAGCGGCTGGAGGTTACAGAGATAGGGAGGGTGTAGGGGTTGGAGGAGGTTACAGACATAGGGAGGGGTATAGGGCCTGGAGGAGGTTACAGAGATAGGGAGTGTTGTAGGGGCTGGAGGAGGTTACATAGATAGCGAGGAGTGCAGGGGCTGGAGGAGGTTACAGAGGTAGGGAGGGGTGTAGGGGCTGGAGGAGGTTACAGAGATAGGGAGGGGTGTAGGGGCTGGAGGAGGTTACAGAGATCGGGAGGGGTGTAGGGGCTGGAGGAGGTTACAGAGATAGGGTGCTCTGTAGGGGCTGGAGAGTGTTACAGAGATAGGTCGGAGTGTTGGGGCTCGAGGAGGTTACAGAGATAGGGAGGAGTGCAGGGGCTGGAGGAGGTTACAGAGGTAGGGAGGGGTGTAGGGGCTGGAGGAGGTTACAGAGATCGGGAGGAGTGCAGGGGCTGGAGGTGGGTACAGAGGTAGGGAGGGGTGTAGAGGCTGGAGGAGGTTGCAGAGATAGGGAGGGATGTAGGGCTGGTGGAGGTTACAGAGATAGGGAGGCGTGTAGGGGCTTGAGGGGGATGCAGAGATAGGGAGTGGTGTATGGGCTGGAGGGGCTTACAGAGATAGGGAGGTGTGTAGGGGCTGGGGGAGATTGCAGAGATAGGGAGGGGTATAGGGGCTAGAGGGGTTTGCAAGATAGGGAGCGGTGTAGGGGCTGGAGGGGGTTACAGAGATAGGGAGGGGTGTAGAGGCTGGAGGAGGTTACAGAGATAGGGAGGGGTATAGGGGCTAGAGGGGTTTGCAAGATAGGGAGCGGTGTAGGGGCTGGAGGGGGTTACAGAGATAAGGAGGGGTGTAGGGGCTGGAGGAGGTTACAGATATAGGAAGTGTATCGGGGCTGGAGGAGGTTACAGAGATAGGGAGGGGTATACGGGCTGGATGAGGTTACAGAGATAGGGAGGGGTGTAGTGGCTGGAGGAGGTTAAACAGATAGGGAGGGGTGTAGTGGCTGGAGGAGGTTACAGAGATAGGGAGGGATGTAGGAGCTGGAGGAGGTTACAGAGATAGGGAGTGCTGTCTGGGCTGGAGGAGGTTACAGAGATAGGGAGGGGTGTAGGGCTGGAGGAGCTTACAGAGATAGGGAGGGGTGTCGATGCTGGAGGAGGTTACAAAGATAGGGAGCGGTGTAGAGGCTGGAGGTTGCAGAGATAGGGAGGGGTGTAGGGGCTGGAGGAGGTTACAGAGATAGGGAGCGATGTAGGGGCTGGAGGAGTTTACAGAGATAGGGAGCTGTGTAGGGGCTGGAGGAGGTTACAGAGATAGGGAGGAATGTAGGGGCTGGAGGAGGTGACAGAGATCGGGAGGGGTGTAGGGGCTGGAGGGGGTTACACAGATAGGGAGGGGTGCATGGGTTGGAGGAGGTTACAGAGATAGAGAGTGGTGTAGGGGCTGGAGGTGGTTACAGAGATAGGGAGGGCTGTAGGGGCTGGAGGAGGTTACAGAGATAGGGAGTGCTGTCTGGGCTCAAGGAGGTTACAGAGATAGGGAGGAGTGTTGGGGCTGGAGGCGGTTACAGAGATAGGGAGTGATGTAGGTCTGGTGGAGATTACAGAGATAGGGAGGGGTGTAGTGGCTGGAGGAGGTTAAACAGATAGGGAGGGGTGCAGTGGCTGGAGGAGGTTACAGAGATAGGGAGGGGTGTAGGAGCTGGAGGAGGTTACAGAGATAGGGAGTGCTGTCTGGGCTGGAGGAGGTTACAGAGATAGGGAGGGGTGTAGGGCTGGTGGAGCTTACAGAGATAGGGAGGGGTGTAGATGCTGGAGGAGGTTACAGAGATAGGGAGCGGTGTAGAGGCTGGAGGTTACAGAGATAGGGAGCGATGTAGGGGCTGGAGGAGTTTACAGAGATAGGGAGCGGTATAGGGGCTGGAGGAGGTTACAGAGATAGGGAGGAATGTTGGGGCTGGAGGAGGTGACAGAGATCGGGAGGGGTTTAGAGGCTGGAGGTGGTTACAGAGATAGTGAGGAGTGTTGGGGCCGGAGGAGGTTACAGAGATAGAGAGGGGTATAGTGGCTGGAGGGGGTTACAGAGATAGAGAGGGGTATAGTGGCTGGAGGGGGTTACAGAGATAGAGAGGGGTATAGGGGCTGGAGGGGGTTACAGAGATAGGGAGGGGTGTAGCGGCTGGAGGGGTTTACAGAGATAGGGAGGGTGTAGGGGTTTGGAGGAGGTTACAGAGATAGGGAGTGTTGTAGGGGCTGGAGGAGGTTACAGAGATAGCGAGGAGTGCAGGGGCTGGAGTACGTTACAGAGGTAGGGAGGGGTGTAGGGGCTGGAGGAGGTTACAGAGATAGGGAGTGGTGCAGGGGCTGGAGGAGGTTACAGAGGTCGGGAGGGGTGTAGGGGCTGGAGGAGGTTACAGAGATAGGGAAGGGTGTAGGGGCTGGAGGAGATTACAGAGATCGGGAGGAGTGTAGGGGCTAGAGGAGGTTACAGAGATAGGGAGGGGTGTATGGGCTGGAGGGGGTTACAGAGATAGGGAGGGGTGTATGGGCTGGAGGGGGTTACAGAGATAGGGAGGGATGTAGGGGCTGGAGGAGGTTACAGAGATAGCGAGGAGTGTAGGGGCTGGAGGGGGTTACAGAGATAGGGAGGGATGTAGGGGCTGGAGGAGGTTACAGAGATAGGGAGGGGTGTAGGGGCTGGAGGAGGTTACAGAGATAGGGAGGGGTGTATGGGCTGGAGGAGGTTACAGAGATAGGGAGGGATGTAGGGCTGGTGGAGATTACAGAGATAGGGAGGGGTGTATGGGCTGGAGGGGGTTACAGAGATAGGGAGGGGTGTAGGGGCTGGAGGAGGTTACAGTGATAGGGAGGGTGTATGGGCTGGAGGGGGTTACAGAGATAGGGAGCGGTGAAGGGGCTGGAGGAGGTTACAGTGATAGGGAGGGTGTATGGGCTGGAGGGGATTACAGAGATAGGGAGTGGTGTAGGGGCTGGAGGAGGTTACAGAGATAGCGAGGAGTGCAGGAGCGGGAGGAGGTTACAGAGATAGGGAGGAGTGTAGGGGTGGAGGGGGTTACAGAGATAGGGAGGGGTATAGGCGCTGGAGAAGGGTACAGAGATAGGAAGGGGTGTAGGGGCTGGAGGGGGTTACAGAGATAGGGAGGGGTGTAGGGGCTGGAGAAGGTTACAGAGATAGGGAGGGGTGTAGGGGCTGGAGGGGGTTACAGAGATAGGGAGGTGTGTAGGGGCTGGAGGAGGTTACAGAGATAAGGAGGGGTGTAGGGGCTGGAGAAGGTTACAGAGATAGGGAGGGGTGTAGGGGCTGGAGGGGGTTACAGAGATAGGGAGGTGTGTAGGGGCTGGAGGAGGTTACAGAGATAGGGAGGGATGTAGGTCTGGTGGAGGTTACAGAGATAGGGAGGGGTGTAGGTGCTGGAGGAGGTTACAAAGATAGGGAGGGATGTAGGTCTGGTGGAGGTTACAGAGATAGGGAGGGGTGTAGGTGCTGGAGGAGGTTACAAAGATAGGGAGCGGTGTAGCGGCTGGAGGTTACAGCGATAGGGAGGGTGTAGGGGTTAGAGGAGGTTACAGACATAGGGAGGCGTGCAGGGGCTGGAGGAGGTTACAGAGGTAGGGAGGGGTGTAGGGGCTGGAGGAGGTTACAGAGATAGGGAGGGGTGTAGGGGCTGGAGGAGGTTACAAAGATAGGGAGCGGTGTAGCGGCTGGAGGTTACAGAGATAGGGAGGGTGTAGGGGTTGGAGGAGGTTACAGACATAGGGAGGGGTATAGGGCCTGGAGGAGGTTACAGAGATAGGGAGTGTTGTAGGGGCTGGAGGAGGTTACAGAGATAGCGAGGAGTGCAGGGGCTGGAGGAGGTTACAGAGGTCGGGAGGGGTGTAGGGGCTGGAGGAGGTTACAGAGATAGGGAGGGGTGTAGGGGCTGGAGGAGGTTACAGAGATCGGGAGGAGTGTAGGGGCTGGTGGAGGTACAGAGATAGGGAGGGGTGTAGTGGCTGGAGGAGGTTACAGAGATAGGGAGGTGTGTAGGGGCTGGAGAGGGTTACAGAGATAGGTCGGAGTGTTGGGGCTAGAGGAGGTTACAGAGATAGGGACGGGAGTATGGGCTGGAGGGGGTTACAGAGATAGGGAGAGGGTGTAGGGGCTGGAGGGGGTTACAGAGATAGGTCGGAGTGTTGGGGCTAGAGGAGGTTACAGAGATCGGGAGGGGTGTAGGGGCTGGAGGAGGTTACAGAGATAGGGAGGGGTGTAGGGGCTGGAGGAGGTTACAGAGATAGGAAGTGTGTCGGGGCGAGAGGGGTTTGCAGAGATAGGGAGCGGTGTAGGGGCTGGAAGGGGTTACAGAGATAGGGAGGGGTGTAGAGGCTGGAGGAGGTTACAGAGATAGGGAGGAGTGTAGGGGTGGAGGGGGTTACAGAGATAGGGAGGGGTGTAGGGGCTGGAGAAGGTTACAGAGATAGGGAGGGGTGTAGGGGCTGGAGGGGGTTACAGAGATAGGGAGGTGTGTAGGGGCTGGAGGTGGTTACAGAGATAGGGAGGGGTGTAGGGGCTGGAGGAGGTTACAGAGATAGGGAGGGATGTAGGTCTGGTGGAGGTTACAGAGATAGGGAGGGGTGTAGGTGCTGGAGGAGGTTACAAAGATAGGGAGCGGTGTAGCGGCTGGAGGTTACAGCGATAGCGAGGGTGTAGGGGTTAGAGGAGGTTACAGACATAGGGAGGCGTGCAGGGGCTGGAGGAGGTTACAGAGGTAGGGAGGGGTGTAGGGGCTGGAGGAGGTTACAGAGATAGGGAGGGGTGTAGGGGCTGGAGGAGGTTACAAAGATAGGGAGCGGTGTAGCGGCTGGAGGTTACAGAGATAGGGAGTGGTGTAGGGGCTGGAGGAGGTTACAGAGATAGGGAGGGTGTAGGGGTTGGAGGAGGTTACAGACATAGGGAGGGGTATAGGGCCTGGAGGAGGTTACAGAGATAGGGAGTGTTGTAGGGGCTGGAGGAGGTTACAGAGATAGCGAGGAGTGCAGGGGCTGGAGGAGGTTACAGAGGTCGGGAGGGGTGTAGGGCCTGGAGGAGGTTACAGAGATAGGGAGGGGTGTAGGGGCTGGAGGAGGTTACAGAGATCGGGAGGAGTGCAGGGGCTGGAGGAGGTTACAGAGATAGGGAGAGGGTGTAGGGGCTGGAGAGGGTTACAGAGATAGGTCGGAGTGTTGGGGCTAGAGGAGGTTACAGAGATAGGGACGGGAGTATGGGCTGGAGGGGGTTACAGAGATAGGGAGAGGGTGTAGGGGCTGGAGGGGGTTACAGAGATAGGTCGGAGTGTTGGGGCTGGAGGAGGTTACAGAGATAGGGAGGGGTGTAGGGGCTGGAGGAGGTTACAGAGATAGGGAGGGGTGTAGGGGCTGGAAGAGGTTACAGAGATAGGAAGTGTGTCGGGGCTAGAGGGGTTTGCAGAGATAGGGAGCGGTGTAGGGGCTGGAGGGGGTTACAGAGATAGGGAGGGGTGTAGAGGCTGGAGGAGGTTACAGAGATAGGGAGGAGCATAGGGGTGGAGGGGGTTACAGAGATAGGGAGGGGTGTAGGGGCTGGAGAAGGGTACAGAGATAGGAAGTGTGTCGGGGCTGGAGGAGGTTACAGAGCTAGGGAGGGGTGTAGTGGCTGGAGGAGGTTACAGAGATAGGGAGGTGTGTAGGGTCTGGAGGAGGTTACAGAGATAGGGAGTGCTATCTGGGCTGGAGGAGGTTACAGAGATAGGGAGGAGTGTAGGGGCTGGAGGAGGTTACAGAGATAGGGAGGGGTGTAGGGTCTGGAGGAGGTTACAGAGATAGGGAGTGCTATCTGGGCTGGAGGAGGTTACAGAGATAGGGAGGTAGTATGGGCTGGAGGAGGTTACAGAGATAGGGAGGTGTGTAGGGGCTGGAGGTGGTTACAGAGATAGGGAGGGGTGTAGGGTCTGGAGGAGGTTACAGAGATAGGGAGTGCTATCTGGGCTGGAGGAGGTTACAGAGATAGGGAGGAGTGTAGGGGCTGGAGGAGGTTACAGAGATAGGGAGGGGTGTAGGGGCTGGAGGAGGTTACAGAGATAGGAAGTGTGTCGGGGCTAGAGGGGTTTGCAGAGATAGGGAGCGGTGTAGGGGCTGGAGGGGGTTACAGAGATAGGTCGGAGTGTTGGGGCTAGAGGAGGTTACAGAGATAGGGAGGAGTGCAGGGGCTGGAGGAGGTTACAGAGGTAGGGAGGGGTGTAGGGGCTGGAGGAGGTTACAGAGATCGGGAGGAGTGCAGGGGCTGGAGGTGGGTACAGAGGTAGGGAGGGGTGTAGAGGCTGGAGGAGGATACAGAGATAGGGAGGTGTGTAGGGGCTGGGGGAGATTGCAGAGATAGGGACGGGTTTAGGGGCTAGAGGGGTTTGCAAGATAGGGAGCGGTGTAGGGGCTGGAGGGGGTTACAGAGATAGGGAGAGGTGTAGGGCCTGGAGGGGGTTACAGATATATAGAGGGGTGTAGGGGTTGGAGGAGGTTACACAGATAGGGAGGGGTGTAGGGGCTGGAGGGGGTTACAGAGATAGGGAGGGGTGTAGGGGCTGGAGGGGTTTACAGAGATAGGGAGAGGTGTAGGGCCTGGAGGGGGTTACAGATATATAGAGGGGTGTAGGGGTTGGAGGAGGTTACAGAGATAGGGATTGATGTCTGGGCTGGAGGAGGTTACAGAGATAGAGAGGGGTGTATGGGCTGGAGGGGGTTACAGAGATAGGGAGGAATGTAGGGGCTGCAGGAGGTTACAGAGATAGCGAGGAGTGCAGGAGCTGGAGGAGGTTACAGAGATAGGGAGGGGTGTAGGGGCTGGAGGAGGTTACAGAGATAGGGAGTGGTGTATGGGCTGGAGGGGGTTACAGAGATAGGGAAGGATGTAGGGCTGGTGGAGGTTACAGAGATAGGGAGGCGTGTAGGGGCTGGAGGGGATTTGCAGAGATAGGGAATGGTGTATGGGCTGGAGGGGGTTACAGAGATAGGGAGCGGTGAAGGGGCTGGAGGAGGTTACAGAGATAGGGAGTGGTGTAGGGGCTGGAGGAGGTTACAGAGATAGCGAGGAGTGCAGGAGCGGGAGGAGGTTACAGAGATAGGGAGGGGTGTAGGGGCTGGAGGAGGTTACAGAGATCGGGAGGGGTGTAGGGGCTGGAGGAGGTTACAGAGATAGGGAGGGGTGTAGGGGCTGGAGGAGGTTACAGAGATAGGAAGTGTGTCGGGGCTAGAGGGGTTTGCAGAGATAGGGAGCGGTGTAGGGGCTGGAGGGGGTTACAGAGATAGGGAGGGGTGTAGAGGCTGGAGGAGGTTACAGAGATAGGGAGGTGTATACGGGCTGGATGAGGTTACAGAGATAGGGAGGGGTGTATGGGCTGGAGGAGGTTACAGAGATAGAGAGGGGTGTAGGGGCTGGAGGGGGTTACAGAGATAGGGAGGTGTGTAGGGGCTGGAGGTGGTTACAGAGATAGGGAGGGGTGTAGGGGCTGGAGGAGGTTACAGAGATAGGGAGTGCTGTCTGGGCTGGAGGAGGTTACAGAGATAGGGAGGAGTGTTGGGGCTGGAGGCGGTTACAGAGATAGGGAGTGATGTAGGTCTGGTGGAGGTTACAGAGATAGGGAGGGGTGTAGGGGCTGGAGGAGGTTACAAAGATAGGGAGCGGTGTAGCGGCTGGAGGTTACAGAGATAGGGAGGGTGTAGGGGTTGGAGAAGGTTACAGACATAGGGAGGAGTATAGGGCCTGGAGGAGGTTACAGAGGTAGGGAGTGTTGTAGGGGCTGGAGGAGGTTACAGAGATAGCGAGGAGTGCAGGGGCTGGAGGAGGTTACAGAGGTCGGGAGGGGTGTAGGGGCTGGAGGAGGTTACAGAGATCGGGAGGAGTGTAGGGGCTGAAGGAGGTTACAGAGATAGGGAGTGTTGTAGGGGCTGGAGGAGGTTACAGAGATAGCGAGGAGTGCAGGGGCTGGAGGAGGTTACAGAGGTCGGGAGGGGTGTAGGGGCTGGAGGAGGTTACAGAGATCGGGAGGAGTGTAGGGGCTGGTGGAGGTTACAGAGATAGGGAGGGGTGTAGTGGCTGGAGGGGGTTACAGAGATAGGAAGGGGTGTAGAGGCTGGAGGAGGTTACAGAGATAGGAGGGGGTATACGGGCTGGATGAGGTTACAGAGATAGGGAGGGGTGTAGTGGCTGGAGGAGGTTACAGAGATAGGGAGAGGGTGTAGGGGCTGGAGGGGGTTACAGAGATAGGTCGGAGTGTTGGGGCTAGAGGAGGTTACAGAGATAGGGAGGGGTGTAGGGGCTGAAGGAGGTTACAGAGATCGGGAGGGGTGTAGGGGCTGAAGGAGGTTACAGAGATAGGGAGCGGTGTAGGGGCTGGAGGGGGTTACAGAGATAGGGAGGGGTGTAGAGGCTGGAGGAGGTTACAGAGATAGGGAGGAGTGTAGGGGTGGAGGGGGTTACAGAGATAGAGAGGGGTGTAGGGGCTGGAGAAGGGTACAGAGATAGGAAGTGTGTCGGGGCTGGAGGAGGTTACAGAGCTAGGGAGGGGTACACGGGCTGGATGAGGTTACAGAGATAGGGAGGGGTGTAGTGGCTGGAGGAGGTTACAGAGATAGGGAGTGCTGTCTGGGCTGGAGGTGGTTACAGAGATAGGGAGGGGTGTAGTGGCTGGAGGAGGTTACAGAGATAGGGAGTGCTGTCTGGGCTGGAGGTGGTTACAGAGATAGGGAGGTAGTATGGGCTGGAGGAGGTTACAGAGATAGAGAGGGGTGTAGGGGCTGGAGGGGGTTACAGAGATAGGGAGGTGTGTAGGGGCTGGAGGTGGTTACAGAGATAGGGAGGGGTGTAGGGGCTGGAGGAGGTTACAGAGATAGGAAGTGTGTCGGGGCTAGAGGGGTTTGCAGAGATAGGGAGCGGTGTAGGGGCTGGAGGAGGTTACAGAGATAGGGAGGAGTGTAGGGGTGGAGGGGGTTACAGAGATAGGGAGGGGTGTAGGGGCTGGAGAAGGGTACAGAGATAGGAAGTGTGTCGGGGCTAGAGGGGTTTGCAGAGATAGGGAGGGGTGTAGGGGCTGGAGGGGGTTACAGAGATAGGGAGGTGTGTAGGGGCTGGAGGTGGTTACAGAGATAGGGAGGGGTGTAGGGGCTGGAGGAGGTTACAGAGATAGGGAGGGATGTAGGTCTGGTGGAGGTTACAGAGATAGGGAGGGGTGTAGGTGCTGGAGGAGGTTACAAAGATAGGGAGCGGTGTAGGGGTTAGAGGAGGTTACAGACATAGGGAGGCGTGCAGGGGCTGGAGGAGGTTACAGAGGTAGGGAGGGGTGTAGGGGCTGGAGGAGGTTACAGAGATAGCGAGGGGTGTAGTGGCTGGAGGAGGTTACAGAGATAGGGAGGTGTGTAGGGGTTAGAGGAGGTTACAGACATAGGGAGGCGTGCAGGGGCTGGAGGAGGTTACAGAGGTAGGGAGGGGTGTAGGGGCTGGAGGAGGTTACAGAGATAGGGAGGGGTGTAGGGGCTGGAGGAGGTTACAGAGATAGCGAGGGGTGTAGTGGCTGGAGGAGGTTACAGAGATAGGGAGGTGTGTAGGGGCTGGAGAGGGTTACAGAGATAGGTCGGAGTGTTGGGGCTAGAGGAGGTTACAGAGATAGGGACGGGAGTATGGGCTGGAGGGGGTTACAGAGATAGGGAGAGGGTGTAGGGGCTGGAGGGGGTTACAGAGATATGTTGGAGTGTTGGGGCTAGAGGAGGTTACAGAGATAGGGAGGAGTGCAGGGGCTGGAGGAGGTTACAGAGGTAGGGAGGGGTGTAGGGGCTGGAGGAGGTTACAGAGATCGGGAGGAGTGCAGGGGCTGGAGGTGGGTACAGAGGTAGGGAGGGGTGTAGAGGCTGGAGGAGGTTACAGAGATAGGGAGGGATGTAGGGCTGGTGGAGGTTACAGAGATAGGGAGGCGTGTAGGGGCTGGAGGGGGATGCAGAGATAGGGAGTGGTGTATGGGCTGGAGGGGCTTACAGAGATAGGGAGGTGTGTAGGGGCTGGGGGGGATTGCAGAGATAGGGAGGGGTATAGGGGCTAGAGGGGTTTGCAAGATAGGGAGCAGTGTCGGGGCTGGAGGGGGTTACAGAGATAGGGAGGGGTGTAGAGGCTGGAGGAGGTTACAGAGATAGGGAGGGGTATAGGGGCTAGAGGGGTTTGCAAGATAGGGAGCGGTGTAGGGGCTGGAGGGGGTTACAGAGATAAGGAGGGGTGTAGGGGCTGGAGGAGGTTACAGAGTTAGGGAGGGGTGTAGGTGTGGAGGGGGTTACAGAGATAGGGAGGGGTGTAGGGGCTGGAGAAGGGTACAGAGATAGGGAGGGGTGTAGGGGCTGGAGGAGGTTACAGAGATAGGGAGGGGTGTAGTGGCTGGAGGAGGTTACAGAGATAGGGAGCGCTGTCTGGGCTGGAGGAGGTTACCAAGATAGGGAGGGGTGTATGGGCTGGAGGAGGTTACAGAGATAGAGAGGGGTGTCGGGGCTGGAGGGGGTTACAGAGATAGGGAGGTGTGTAGGGGCTGGAGGTGGTTACAGAGATAGGGAGGGGTGTAGGGGCTGGAGGAGGTTACAGAGATAGGGAGGGGTGTAGGTGCTGGAGGAGGTTACAAAGATAGGGAGCGGTGTAGCGGCTGGAGGTTACAGAGATAGGGAGGGTGTAGGGGTTGGAGGAGGTTACATGCATAGGGAGGGGTATAGGGCCTGGAGGAGGTTACAGAGATAGGGAGTGTTGTAGGGGCTGGAGGAGGTTACAGAGATAGCGAGGAGTGCAGAGGCTGGAGGAGGTTACAGAGATAGCGAGGAGTGCAGAGGCTGGAGGAGGTTACAGAGATAGCGAGGAGTGCAGAGGCTGGAGGAGGTTACAGAGATAGCGAGGAGTGCAGAGGCTGGAGGAGGTTACAGAGGTAGGGAGGGGTGTAGGGGCTGGAGGAGGTTACAGAGATAGGGAGGGTGTAGGGGCTGGTGGAGGTTACAGAGATAGGGAGGGGTGTAGTGGCTGGAAGAGGTTACAGAGATAGGGAGGGGTGTAGGGGCTGGAGAGGGTGACAGAGATAGGTCGGAGTGTTGGGGCTAGAGGAGGTTACAGACATAGGGAGGTGTGTAGAGGCTGGAGAGGGTTACAGAGATAGGTCGGAGTGTTGGGGCTGGAGGGGGTTACAGAGATAGCGAGGAGTGCAGGGGCTGGAGGAGGTTACAGAGGTAGGGAGGGGTGTAGGGGCTGGAGGAGGTTACAGAGATAGGGAGGGGTGTAGGGGCTGGAGGAGGTGACAGAGATCGGGAGGAGTGCAGGGGCTGGAGGTGGGTACAGAGGTAGGGAGGGGTGTAGAGGCTGGAGGAGGTTACAGAGATAGGGAGGGATGTAGGGCTGGTGGAGGTTACAGAGACAGGGAGGCGTGTAGGGGCTGGAGGGGGATGCAGAGATAGGGAGTGGTGCATGGGCTGGAGGGGGTTACAGAGATAGGGAGGGGTGTAGGGGCTGGAGGAGGATACAGAGATAGGGAGGGGTATAGGGGCTGGAGGGGGTTACAGAGATAGAGAGGGGTATAGGGGCTGGAGGGGGTTACAGAGATAGGGAGGGGTGTAGGGGCTGGAGGGGTTTACACAGATAGGGAGAGGTGTAGGGGCTGGAGGGGGTTACAGATATAGGTCGGAGTGTTGGGGCTAGAATAGGTAACAGAGATAGGGAGGGGTGTAGGGGCTGGAGGAGGTTACAGAGATAGGGAGGGGTGTATGGGCTGGACGGGGTTACAGAGATAGGGAGGGGTGTAGGGGCTGGAGGGGGTTACAGAGATAGGGAGGAGTGTATGGGCTGGAGGGGGTTACAGAGATAGGGAGGGGTGTAGGGGCTGGAGGGGGTTACAGAGATAGGGAGGGGTGTAGGGGCTGGAGGGGGTTACAGAGATAGGGAGGGTTGTAGGGGCTGGAGGGGGTTGCAGAGATAGGGAGGAGTGTATGGGCTGGAGGGGGTTACAGAGATAGGGAGGGGTGTAGGGGCTGGAGGGGGTTACAGAGATAGGGAGGGGTGTAGGGGCTGGAGGTTACAGAGATCGGGATCGGTGTAGCGGCTGGAGGTTACAGAGATAGGGAGGGTGTAGGGGTTGGAGGAGGTTACAGAGATAGGGAGGGGTGTAGGGGCTGGAGGGGGTTGCAGAGAAAGGGAGTGTTGTCTGGGCTGGAGGAGGTTACAGAGATAGGGAGGCGTGTAGGGGCTGGAGGAGGTTACAGAGATAGGGAGGGGTGTAGGGGCTGGAGGAGGTTACAGAGATAGGGAGGGGTGTAGGGGCTGGAGGAGGTTACAGAGATAGGGAGGGGTGTAGGGGCTGGAGGAGGTTACAGAGATAGGACGTGTGTCGGGGCTAGAGGGGTTTGCAGAGATAGGGAGCGGTGTAGGGGCTGGAGGGGGTTACAGAGATAGGGAGGGGTGTAGAGGCTGGAGGAGGTTACAGAGATAGGGAGGAGTGTAGGGGTGGAGGGGGTTACAGAGATAGGGAGGGGTGTAGGGGCTGGAGAAGGTTACAGAGATAGGGAGGAGTGTAGGGGTGGAGGGGGTTACAGAGATAGGAAGTGTGTCGGGGCTGGAGGAGGTTACAGAGCTAGGGAGGGGTATACGGGCTGGATGAGGTTACAGAGATAGGGAGGGGTGTAGTGGCTGGAGGAGGTTACAGAGATAGGGAGGGGTGTATGGGCTGGAGGAGGTTACAGAGATAGAGAGGGGTGCAGGGGCTGGAGGGGGTTACAGAGATGGGGAGGTGTGTCGGGGCTGGAGGTGGTTACAGAGATTGGGAGGTATGTAGGGGCTGGAGGAGGTTACAGAGATAGGGAGGGATGTAGGGACTGGAGGAGGTTACAGAGATAGGGAGGGGTGTAGGGGCTGGAGGAGGTTACAGAGATAGGGAGTGCTGTCTGGGCTGGAGGAGGTTACAGAGATAGGGAGGAGTGTTGGGGCTGGAGGCGGTTACAGAGATAGGGAGTGATGTAGGTCTGGTGGAGGTTACAGAGATAGGGAGGGGTGTAGGTGCTGGAGGAGGTTACAGAGATCGGGAGTGTTGTAGGGGCTGGAGGAGGTTACAGAGATAGCGAGGAGTGCAGGGGCTGGAGGAGGTTACAGAGGTAGGGAGGGGTGTAGGGGCTGGAGGAGGTTACAGAGATAGGGAGGGGTGTAGGGGCTGGAGGAGGTTACAGAGATCGGGAGGAGTGTAGGGGCTGGTGGAGGTTACAGAGATAGGGAGGGGTGTAGTGGCTGGAGGAGGTTACAGAGATAGGGAGGTGTGTAGGGGCTGGAGAGGGTTACAGAGATAGGGAGGGGTGTAGGGGCTGGAGGAGGTTACAGAGATCGGGAGGAGTGCAGGGGCTGGAGGTGGGTACAGAGGTAGGGAGGGGTGTAGAGGCTGGAGGAGTTTACAGAGATAGGGAGGGATGTAGGGCTGGTGGAGGTTACAGAGATAGGGAGGCGTGTAGGGGCTTGAGGGGGATGCAGAGACAGGGAGTGGTGTATCGGCTGGAGGGGCTTACAGAGATAGGGAGGTGTGTAGGGGCTGGGGGAGATTGCAGAGATAGGGAGGGGTATAGGGGCTAGAGGGGTTTGCAAGATAGGAAGCGGTGTAGGGGCTGGAGGGGGTTACAGAGATAGGGAGGGGTGTAGAGGCTGGAGGAGGTTACAGAGATAGGGAGGGGTATAGGGGCTAGAGGGGTTTGCAAGATAGGGAGCGTTGTAGGGGCTGGAGGGGGTTACAGAGATAAGGAGGGGTGCAGGGGCTGGAGGAGGTTACAGAGATAGGAAGTGTATCGGGGCTGGAGGAGGTTACAGAGATAGGGAGGGGTATACGGGCTGGATGAGGTTACAGAGATAGGGAGGGGTGTAGTGGCTGGAGGAGGTTAAACAGATAGGGAGGGGTGTAGTGGCTGGAGGAGGTTACAGAGATAGGGAGGGGTGTAGGAGCTGGAGGAGGTTACAGAGATAGGGAGTGCTGTCTGGGCTGGAGGAGGTTACAGAGATAGGGAGGGGTGTAGGGCTGGTGGAGCTTACAGAGATAGGGAGGGGTGTTGGGGCTGGGGGAGGTTGCAGAGATAGGGAGGGGTGTAGGGGCTGGAGGGGTTACAGAGATAGGGAGGGGTGTTGGGGCTGGAGGAGGTAACAGAGATAGGGAGGGGTGTTGGGGCTGGGGGAGGTTGCAGAGAAAGGGAGGGGTGTTGGGGCTGGAGGAGGTAACAGAGATAGGGAGGGGTGTAGGGGCTGGAGGAGGTTACAGAGATATGGAGGGGTGTAGAGGGCTGGAGGAGGTTACAGAGATAGGGAGGGGTGTAGGGGCTGGAGGTGGTTACAGAGATAGGGAGAGGTGTAGGGGCTGGATGAGGTTACAGAGATAGGGAGGGGTGTAGGGACTGGAGGGGGTTACAGAGATAGGGAGGGGTGTAGGGGCTGGAGGAGGTTACAGAGATAGGGAGGAATGTAGGGGCTGGAGGAGGTTACAGAGATAGGGAGGGGTGTAGGGGCTGGAGGGGGTTATAGATAGAGGAAGGGGTGTAGGGGCTGGAGAGGGTTGCAGAGATAGGGAGGGGTGTAGTGGCTGGAGGAGGTTACAGAGATAGGGAATGGTATAGTGGCTGGAGGAGGTTACAGAGATAGGGAGGGGTGTAGTGGCTGGAGGAGGTTACAGAGATAGGGAATGGTATAGTGGCTGGAGGAGGTTACAGAGATAGGGAGGGGTGTAGGGGCTGGAGGAGGTTACAGAGATAGGGAATGGTATAGTGGCTGGAGGAGGTTACAGAGATAGGGAGGGGTGTAGTGGCTGGAGGAGGTTACAGAGATAGGGAGGGGTATAGTGGCTGGAGGAGGTTACAGAGGTAGGGAGGGGTGTAGGGGCTGGAGGAGGTTACAGAGATAGGGAGGGGTGTAGTGGCTGGAGGAGGTTACAGAGATATGGAGAGGTGTAGGGGCTGGAGGAGGTGACAGAGATCGGGAGGGGTTCAGAGGCTGGAGGTGGTTACAGAGATAGGGAGGGGTGTAGGGGCTGGAGGAGGTTACCGAGATAGGGAGCGGTATAGGGGCTGGAGGGGGTTACAGAGATAGAGAGGGGTTTAGAGGCTGGAGGTGGTTACAGAGATAGTGAGGAGTGTTGGGGCCGGAGGAGGTTACATAGATAGGTAGGGGTGTAGGGGCTGGAGGAGGTTACCGAGATAGGGAGCGGTATAGGGGCTGGAGGGGGTTTTCGATAGAGGGAGGGGTGTAGGAGCTGGAGGAGGTTACAGAGATAGGGAGGGGTGTAGTGGCTAGAGGAGGTTACAGAGATAGGGAGGGGCGTAGTGGCTGGAGGATGTTACAGAGATAGGGAATGGTGTAGTGGTTGGAGGAGGTTACAGAGATAGGGAGGTGTGACGGGGCTGGAGGAGGTTACAGAGATAGGGAGGGGTGTACGGGCTGGATGAGGTTACAGAGATAGGGAGGGTTGTAGTGGCTGGAGGAGGTTACAGAGATAGGGAGGGGTGTATGGGCTGGTGGAGGTTACAGAGATAGTGAGGGGTGTAGGGGCTGGAGGAGGTTACAGAGATAGTGAGGGGTGTAGGGACTGGAGGAGGTTACAGAGATAGGGAGGGGTGTAGGGCTGGAGGAGATTACAGAGATAGGGAGGGGTGTAGGGACTGGAGGAGGTTACAGAGATAGGGAGGGGTGTAGGGGCTGGAGGAGGTTACAGAGATAGGGAGGGGTGAAGGGGCTGGAGGAGGTTACAGAGATAGGGAGGGGTGTAGGGGCTGGAGGAGGTTACAGAGAGAGGGAGGGGTGTAGGGGCTGGAGAGGGGTTACAGAGATAGGGAGGGATGTAGTGGCTGGAGGAGGTTACAGAGATAGGGAGGGGTGTAGGGGCTGGAGGCGGTTACAGAGATAGGGAGAGGTGTAGGGGCTGGAGGAGGTTACAGAGATAGGGAGGGGTGTAGTGGCTGGAGGCGGTTACAGAGATAGGGAGGGGTGTATGGGCTGGAGGAGGTTACAGAGATAGGGAGGGGTGTAGTGGCTGGAGGCGGTTACAGAGATAGGGAGGGATGTAGTGGCTGGAGGAGGTTACAGAGATAGGGAGGGGTGTAGGGGCTGGAGGTGGTGACAGAGATAGGGAATGGTGTAGGGGCTGGAGGTGGTTACAGAGATAGGGAGGGGTGTAGGGGCTGGAGGAGGTTACAGAGATAGGGAGGGGTGTAGGGGCTGGAGGAGGTTACAGAGATAGGGAGGGGTGTAGGGGCTGGAGGAGGTTACAGAGATAGGGAATGGGGTAGGGGCTGGAGGTGGTTACAGAGATAGGGAGGGGTGTAGGGGCTGGAGGAGGTTACAGAGATAGGGAGGGGTGTAGGGGCTGGAGGAGGTTACAGAGATAGGGAGGGGTGTAGGGGCTGGAGGAGGTTACAGAGATAGGGAGGGGTGTAGTGCCTGGAGGTAGTTACAGAGATAGGGAGGGGTATACGGGCTGGATGAGGTTACAGAGATTGGGAGGGGTGAAGGGGCTGGAGGAGGTTACAGAGATAGGGAGGGGTGTAGTGGCTGGAGGAGGTTACAGAGATAGGGAGGGGTGTAGGGGCTGGAGGTGGTTACAGAGATAGGGAGGGGTGTAGGGGCTGGAGGAGGTTACAGAGATAGGGAGGGGTGTAGGGGCTGGAGGAGGTTACAGAGAGAGGGAGGGGTGTAGGGGCTGGAGGAGGTTACTGAGATAGGGAGGGGTATAGGGGCTGGAGGGGGTTATAAATAGATGGAGGGGTGTAGGGGCTGGAGGAGGTTACAGAGATAGGGAGGGGTGTAGGGGCTGGAGGAGGTTACAGAGGTAGGGAGGGGTGTAGGGGCTGGAGGGGGTTACTGAGATAGGGAGGGGTATAGGGGCTGGAGGGGGTTATAAATAGATGGAGGGGTGTAGGGGCTGGAGGAGGTTACAGAGATAGGGAGGGATGTAGGGGCTGGAGGGGGTTACAGAGATAGGGAGGGGAGTAGCGGCTGGAGGTGGTGACAGAGATAGGGAGGGGTGTAGGAGCTGGAGGGGGTTACAGAGGTAGGGAGGCGAGTAGTGGCTGGAGGAGGTTACAGAGATAGGGAGGGGAGTAGCGGCTGGAGGTGGTGACAGAGATAGGGAGGAGTGTAGCGGCTGGAGGAGGTAACAGAGATAGTGAGGGGTGTAGGGGCTGGAGGAGGTTACAGAGATAGTGAGGGGTGTAGGGACTGGAGGATGTTACAGAGATAGGGTGGGGTGTAGGGGCTGGAGGAGGTAACAGAGATAGGGAGGGGTGTAGGGGCTGGAGGAGGTTACAGAGATAGAGAGGGGTTTAGAGGCTGGAGGTGGTTACAGAGATAGTCAGGAGTGTTGGGGCCGGAGGAGGTTACATAGATAGGTAGGGGTGTAGGGGCTGGAGGAGGTTACCGAGATAGGGAGCGGTATAGGGGCTGGAGGGGGTTTTCGATAGAGGGAGGGGTGTAGGAGCTGGAGGAGGTTACAGAGATAGGGAGGGGTGTAGTGGCTAGAGGAGGTTACAGAGATAGGGAGGGGCGTAGTGGCTGGAGGATGTTACAGAGATAGGGAATGGTGTAGTGGTTGGAGGAGGTTACAGAGATAGGGAGGTGTGTCGGGGCTGGAGGAGGTTACAGAGATAGGGAGGGGTGTACGGGCTGGATGAGGTTACAGAGATAGGGAGGGTTGTAGTGGCTGGAGGAGGTTACAGAGATAGGGAGGGGTGTATGGGCTGGTGGAGGTTACAGAGATAGTGAGGGGTGTAGGGGCTGGAGGAGGTTACAGAGATAGTGAGGGGTGTAGGGACTGGAGGAGGTTACAGAGATAGGGAGGGGTGTAGGGCTGGAGGAGATTACAGAGATAGGGAGGGGTGTAGGGACTGGAGGAGGTTACAGAGATAGGGAGGGGTGTAGGGGCTGGAGGAGGTTACAGAGATAGGGAGGGGTGAAGGGGCTGGAGGAGGTTACAGAGATAGGGAGGGGTGTAGGGGCTGGAGGAGGTTACAGAGAGAGGGAGGGGTGTAGGGGCTGGAGAGGGGTTACAGAGATAGGGAGGGATGTAGTGGCTGGAGGAGGTTACAGAGATAGGGAGGGGTGTAGGGGCTGGAGGCGGTTACAGAGATAGGGAGAGGTGTAGGGGCTGGAGGAGGTTACAGAGATAGGGAGGGGTGTAGTGGCTGGAGGCGGTTACAGAGATAGGGAGGGGTGTATGGGCTGGAGGAGGTTACAGAGATAGGGAGGGGTGTAGTGGCTGGAGGCGGTTACAGAGATAGGGAGGGATGTAGTGGCTGGAGGAGGTTACAGAGATAGGGAGGGGTGTCGGGGCTGGAGGTGGTGACAGAGATAGGGAATGGTGTAGGGGCTGGAGGTGGTTACAGAGATAGGGAGGGGTGTAGGGGCTGGAGGAGGTTACAGAGATAGGGAGGGGTGTAGGGGCTGGAGGAGGTTACAGAGATAGGGAGGGGTGTAGGGGCTGGAGGAGGTTACAGAGATAGGGAATGGTGTAGGGGCTGGAGGTGGTTACAGAGATAGGGAGGGGTGTAGGGGCTGGAGGAGGTTACAGAGATAGGGAGGGGTGTAGGGGCTGGAGGAGGTTACAGAGATAGGGAGGGGTGTAGGGGCTGGAGGAGGTTACAGAGATAGGGAGGGGTGTAGTGGCTGGAGGTAGTTACAGAGATAGGGAGGGGTATACGGGCTGGATGAGGTTACAGAGATTGGGAGGGGTGAAGGGGCTGGAGGAGGTTACAGAGATAGGGAGGGGTGTAGTGGCTGGAGGAGGTTACAGAGATAGGGAGGGGTGTAGGGGCTGGAGGTGGTTACAGAGATAGGGAGGGGTGTAGGGGCTGGAGGAGGTTACAGAGATAGGGAGGGGTGTAGGGGCTGGAGGAGGTTACAGAGAGAGGGAGGGGTGTAGGGGCTGGAGGAGGTTACTGAGATAGGGAGGGGTATAGGGGCTGGAGGGGGTTATAAATAGATGGAGGGGTGTAGGGGCTGGAGGAGGTTACAGAGATAGGGAGGGGTGTAGGGGCTGGAGGAGGTTACAGAGGTAGGGAGGGGTGTAGGGGCTGGAGGGGGTTACTGAGATAGGGAGGGGTATAGGGGCTGGAGGGGGTTATAAATAGATGGAGGGGTGTAGGGGCTGGAGGAGGTTACAGAGATAGGGAGGGATGTAGGGGCTGGAGGGGGTTACAGAGATAGGGAGGGGAGTAGCGGCTGGAGGTGGTTACAGAGATAGGGAGGGGTGTAGGAGCTGGAGGGGGTTACAGAGGTAGGGAGGGGTGTAGGGGCTGGAGGAGGTAACAGAGATAGGAAGGGTGTAGGGGCTGGAGGAGGTTACAGAGATAGGGTGGGGTTTAGGGGCTGGAGGAGGTAACAGAGATAGTGAGGGGTGTAGGGGCTGGAGGAGGTTACAGAGATAGTGAGGGGTGTAGGGACTGGAGGAGGTTACAGAGATAGGGACGGGTGTAGGGGCTGGAGGAGGTTACAGAGATAGTGAGGGGTGTAGGGACTGGAGGAGGTTACAGAGATAGGGAGGTGTGTTGGGGCTGGGGGAGGTTGCAGAGATAGGGAGGGGTGTAGGGGCTGGAGGGGTTACAGAGACAGGGAGGGGTGTAGGGGGCTGGAGGAGGTTACAGAGATAGGGATGTGTGTAGGGGCTGGAGGAGGTAACAGAGATAGGGAGGTGTGTAGGGGCTGGAGGTGGTTACAGAGATAGGGAGGGGTGTAGGGGCTGGAGGTGGTTACAGAGATAGTGAGGGGTGTAGGGACTGGAGGAGGTTACAGAGATAGGGAGGGGTGTAGGGCTGGAGGAGGTTACAGAGATAGGGAACGGTGTAGGGGCTGGAGAAGGTTACAGAGATAGGGAGGGGTGTAGGGCTGGAGGAGGTTACAGAGATAGGGAACGGTGTAGGGGCTGGAGAAGGTTACAGAGATAGGGAGGGGTGTAGGGGCTGGATGAGGTTACAGAGATAGGGAGGGGTGTAGTGGCTGGAGGAGGTTACAGCGATAGGGAGGGGTATATGGGCTGGACGAGGTTACAGAGATAGGGAGGGGTGTAGGGGCTGGAGGAGGTTACAGAGATAGGGAGGGGTGTAGGGGCTGGAGGTGGTTACAGAGATAGGGAGGGGTGTAGGGGCTGGAGGAGGTTACAGAGATAGGGAGGGGTGTAGGGGCTGGAGGTGGTTACAGAGATAGGGAGGGGTGTAGGGGCTGGAGGAGGTTACAGAGATAGGGAGGGGTGTATGGGCTGGAGGGGGTTATAGAGATAGGGAGGGATGTAGGGCTGGTGGAGGTTACAGAGATAGGGAGCGGTGAAGGGGCTGGAGGAGGTTACAAAGATAGGGAGGAGTGTAGGGGTGGAGGGGGTTACAGAGATAGGGAGTGGTGTAGGGGCTGGAGGAGGTTACAGAGATAGGGAGGAGTGTAGGGGTGGAGGGGGTTACAGAGATAGGGAGTGGTGTAGGGGCTGGAGGAGATTACAGAGATAGGGAGCGGTGAAGGGGCTGGAGGAGGTTACAGAGATAGGGAGTGGTGTTGGGGCTGGAGGAGCTTACAGAGATAGGGAGGAGTGTAGGGGCTGGAGGGGGTTACAGAGATAGGGAGCGGTGAAGGGGCTGGAGGAGCTTACAGAGATAGCGAGGAGTGCAGGAGCTGGAGGAGGTTACAGAGATAGGGAGGAGTGTAGGGGTGGAGGGGGTTACAGAGATAGGGAGGGGTGTAGGGGCTGGAGGAGGTTACAGAGATAGGGAGGGGTGTAGGGGCTGGAGAAGGGTACAGAGATAGGAAGTGTGTCGGGGCTGGAGGAGGTTACAGAGCTAGGGAGGGGTATACGGGCTGGATGAGGTTACAGAGATAGGGAGGGGTGTAGTGGCTGGAGGAGGTTACAGAGATAGGGAGTGCTGTCTGGGCTGGAGGTGGTTACAGAGAAAGGGAGGGGTGTATGGGCTGGAGGAGGTTACAGAGATAGAGAGGGGTGTAGGGGCTGGAGGGGGTTACAGAGATAGGGAAGTGTGTAGGGGCTGGAGGTGGTTTCAGAGGTAGGGAGGGCTGTAGGGGCTGGAGGAGGTTACAGAGATAGGGAGTGCTGTCTGGGCTGGAGGAGGTTACAGAGATAGGGAGGAGTGTTGGGGCTGGAGGAGGTTACAGAGATAGGGAGTGATGTAGGTCTGGTGGAGGTTACAGAGATAGGGAGGGGTGTAGGTGCTGGAGGAGGTTACAAAGATAGGGAGCGGTGTAGCGGCTGGAGGTTACAGAAATAGGGAGGGTGTAGGGGTTGGAGGAGGTTACAGACATAGGGAGGGTTATAGGGCCTGGAGGAGGTTACAGAGATAGGGAGTGTTGTAGGGGCTGGAGGAGGTTACAGAGATAACGAGGAGTGCAGGGGCTGGAGGAGGTTACAGAGGTAGGGAGGGGTGTAGGGGCTGGAGGAGGTTACAGAGATAGGGAGGGGTGTAGGGGCTGGAGGAGGTTACAGAGATCGGGAGGAGTGTAGTGGCTGGAGGAGGTTACAGAGATAGGGAGGGGTGTAGGGGCTGGAGGGGGTTACAGAGATAGGTCGGAGTGTTGGGGCTAGAGGAGGTTACAGAGATAGGGAGGAGTGCAGGGGCTGGAGGAGGTTACAGAGGTAGGGAGGGGTGTAGGGGCTGGAGGAGGTAACAGAGATAGGGAGGGTGAAGGGGCTGGAGGAGGTTATAGTGATAGGGAGGTGTGTAGGGGCTGGAGGTGGTTACAGAGATAGGGAGGGGTGTAGGGGCTGGAGGTGGTTACAGAGATAGTGAGGGGTGTAGGGGCTGGAGGAGGTTACAGAGATAGGGAGGGGTGTTGGGGCTGGAGGTGGTTACAGAGATAGGGAGGGTGAAGGGGCTGGAGGAGGTAACAGTGATAGGGAGGTGTGTAGGGGCTGAAGGTGGTTACAGAGATAGGGAGGGGTGTAGGTGCTGGAGGAGGTTACAGAGATAGGGAGGGGTGTAGGGGCTGGAGGAGGTTACAGAGATAGGGAGGGGTGTAGGTGCTGGAGGAGGTTACAGAGATAGGGAGGGGTGTAGGGGCTGGAGGTGGTTACAGAGATAGTGAGGGGTGTAGGGGCTGGAGGAGGTTACAGAGATAGTGAGGGGTGTAGGGACTGGAGGAGGTTACAGAGATACGGAGGGGTGTAGGGGCTGGAGGAGGTTACAGAGATAGTGAGGGGTGTAGGGACTGGAGGAGGTTACAGAGATAGGGAGGGGTGTTGGGGCTTGGGGAGGTTGCAGAGATAGGGAGGGGTGTAGGGGCTGGAGGGGTTACAGAGATAGGGAGGGGTGTAGGGGGCTGGAGGAGGTTACAGAGATAGGGAGGTGTGTAGGGGCTGGAGGAGGTAACAGAGATAGGGAGGTGTGTAGGGGCTGGAGGTCGTTACAGAGATAGGGAGGGGTGTAGGGGCTGGAGGTGGTTACAGAGATAGGGAGGGGTGTAGTGGCTGGAGGAGGTTACAGCGATAGGGAGGGGTGTAGTGGCTGGAGGAGGTTACAGAGATAGGGAGGGGTGTAGGGGCTGGAGGGGGTTACAGAGATAGGGAGGTGTGTAGGGGCTGGAGGTGGTTACAGAGATAGGGAGGGGTGTAGGGGCTGGAGGAGGTTACAGAGCTAGGGAGGGGTATACGGGCTGGATGAGTTTACAGAGATAGGGAGGGGTGTAGTGGCTGGAGGAGGTTACAGAGATAGGGAGGGGTGTAGGGGCTGGAGGGGGTTACAGAGATAGGGAGGTGTGTAGGGGCTGGAGGTGGTTACAGAGATAGGGAGGGGTGTAGGGGCTGGAGGAGGTTACAGAGATAGGGAGTGCTGTCTGGGCTGGAGGAGGTTACAGAGATAGGGAGGAGTGTTGGGGCTGGAGGCGGTTACAGAGATAGGGAGTGATGTAGGTCTGGTGGAGGTTACAGAAATAGGGAGGGGTGTAGGTGCTGGAGGAGGTTACAAAGATAGGGAGCGGTGTAGCGGCTGGAGGTTACAGAAATAGGGAGGGTGTAGGGGTTGGAGGAGGTTTACAGACATAGGGAGGGGTATAGGGCCTGGAGGAGGTTACAGAGATAGGGAGTGTTGTAGGGGCTGGAGGAGGTTACAGAGATAGCGAGGAGTGCAGGGGCTGGAGGAGGTTACAGAGGTAGGGAGGGGTGTAGGGGCTGGAGGAGGTTACAGAGATAGGGAGGGGTGTAGGGGCTGGAGGAGGTTACAGAGATCGGGAGGAGTGTAGTGGCTGGAGGAGGTTACAGAGATAGGGAGGTGTGTAGGGGCTGGAGAGGGTTACAGAGATAGGGACGGGAGTATGGGCTGGAGGGGGTTACAGAGATAGGGAGAGGGTGTAGGGGCTGGAGGGGGTTACAGAGATAGGTGGGAGTGTTGGGGCTAGAGGAGGTGACAGAGATAGGGAGGAGTGCAGGGGCTGGAGGAGGTTACAGAGGTAGGGAGGGGTGTAGGGGCTGGAGGAGGTTACAGAGATCGGGAGGAGTGCAGGGGCTGGAGGTGGGTACAGAGATAGAGAGGGGTGTAGAGGCTGGAGGAGGTTACAGAGATATGGAGGGATGTAGGGCTGGTGGAGGTTACAGAGATAGGGAGGCGTGTAGGGGCTGGAGGGGCTTACAGAGATAGGGAGGTGTGTAGAGGCTGGAGGAGGTTACAGAGATAGGAAGTGTATCGGGTCTGGAGGGGGTTACAGAGATAGGGAGGGGTGTAGGGGCTGGAGGAGCTTACAGAGATAGGGAGGGGTGTAGGGCTGGAGGAGGTTACAGAGATAGGGAGGGGTGTAGGGGCTAGAGGAGTTTACAGAGATAGGGAGCGGTGTAGGGGCTGGAGGAGATTACAGAGATAGGGAGGAATGTAGGGGCTGGAGGAGGTGACAGAGATCGGGAGGGGTTTAGAGGCTGGAGGTGGTTACAGAGATAGTGAGGAGTGTTGGGGCCGGAGGAGGTTACATAGATAGGGAGGGGTGTCGGGGCTGGATGAGGTTAAATCGATAGAGATGGGTGTAGGGGCTGGAGGAGGTTAAAGAGATAGGGAGGGGTGTAGGGGCTGGAGGAGGTTACAGAGATAGGGAGGGGTGTAGGGGCTGGAGGAGGTAACAGAGATAGGGAGGGGTGTAGGGGCTGGAGGGGTTACAGAGATAGGGAGGGGTGTAGGGGCTGGAGGAGGTTACAGAGATATGGAGGGGTGTACAGGGCTGGAGGAGGTTACAGAGATAGGGAGGGGTGTAGAGGGCTGGAGGACGTTACAGAGATAGGGAGGGGTGTAGGGGCTGGAGGAGGTTACAGAGATTGGGAGGGGTATAGAGGGCTGGAGGAGGTTACAGAGATAGGGAGGGGTGTAGTGGCTGGAGAAGGTTACAGACATAGGGAGGGGTGCAGTGGTTGGAGGAGGTTACAGAGATAGGGAGGGGTGTATAGGCTGGAGGAGGTTACAGAGATAGGGAGGGGTGTAGGGGCTGGAGGTGGTTACAGAGATAGGGAGAGGTGTAGGGGCTGGATGAGGTTACAGAGATAGGGAGGAATGTAGGGGCTGGAGGAGGGTAAAGAGATAGGGAGGGGTGTAGGGGCTGGAGGTGGTTACAGAGATAGGGAGAGGTGTAGGGTCTGGAGGAGGTTACAGAGATAGGGAGGGGTATACGGGCTGGATGAGGTTACAGAGATAGGGAGGGGTGTAGGGGCTGGAGGTGGTTACAGAGATAGTGAGTGGTGTAGGGGCTGGAGGAGGTTACAGAGATAGTGAGGGGTGTAGGGGCTGGAGGGGGTTACAGAGATAGGGAGGGATGTAGGGCTGGAGGAGGTTACAGAGATAGGGAGGGGTGTTGGGGCTGGAGGAGGTTACAGAGATAGGGAGGGGTGAAGGGGCTGGAGGAGGTTACAGAGATAGGGAGGGGTGTAGGGGCTGGAGGAGGTTACAGAGAGAGGGAGGGGTGTAGGGGCTGTAGGAGGTTACAGAGATAGGGAAGTGTGTCGGGGCTGGAGGAGGTTACAGAGATAGGGAGGGGTATAGGGGCTGGAGGGGGTTATAGATAGAGGGAGGGGTGTAGGGGCTGGAGGAGGTTACAGAGATAGGGAGGGGTGTAGGGGCTGGAGGAGGTTACAGAGATAGGGAGTGCTGTCTGGGCTGGAGGAGGTTACAGAGATAGGGAGGAGTGTTGGGGCTGGAGGCGGTTACAGAGATAGGGAGTGATGTAGGTCTGGTGGAGGTTACAGAGATAGGGAGGGTGTAGGGGTTGGAGGAGGTTACAGACATAGGGAGGGGTATAGGGCCTGGAGGAGGTTACAGAGATAGGGAGTGTTGTAGGCGCTGGAGGAGGTTACAGAGATAGCGAGGAGTGCAGGGGCTGGAGGAGGTTACAGAGGTAGGGAGGGGTGTAGGGGCTGGAGGAGGTTACAGAGATAGGGAGGGGTGTAGGGGCTGGAGGAGGTTACAGAGATCGGGAGGAGTGTAGGAGCTGGTGGAGGTTACAGAGATAGGGAGGTGTGTAGTGGCTGGAGGAGGTTACAGAGATAGGGAGGAGTGCAGGGGCTGGAGGAGGTTACAGAGGTAGGGAGGGGTGTAGGGGCTGGAGGAGGTTACAGAGATAGGGAGGGGTGTAGGGGCTGGAGGAGGTTACAGAGATCGGGAGGAGTGTAGTGGCTGGAGGAGGTTACAGAGATAGGGAGGTGTGTAGGGGCTGGAGAGGGTTACAGAGATAGGGACGGGAGTATGGGCTGGAGGGGGTTACAGAGATAGGGAGAGGGTGTAGGGGCTGGAGGGGGTTACAGAGATAGGTCGGAGTGTTGGGGCTAGAGGAGGTGACAGAGATCGGGAGGAGTGCAGGGGCTGGAGGTGGGTACAGAGAAAGGGAGGGGTGTAGAGGCTGGAGGAGGTTACAGAGATATGGAGGGATGTAGGGCTGGTGGAGGTTACAGAGATAGAGAGGCGTGTAGGGGCTGGAGGGGGATGCAGAGATAGGGAGTGGTGTATGGGCTGGAGGGGCTTACAGAGATAGGGAGGTGTGTAGAGGCTGGAGGAGGTTACAGAGATAGGGAGGGGTATAGGGGCTAGAGGGGTTTGCAAGATAGGGAGCGGTGTAGGGGCTGGAGAGGGTTACAGAGATAGGGAGGGGTGTAGAGGCTGGAGGAGGTTACAGAGATAGGGAGGGGTATAGGGGCTAGAGGGGTTTGCAAGATAGGGAGCGGTGTCGGGGCTGGAGGGGGTTACAGAGATAGGGAGGGGTGTAGGGGCTGGAGGAGGTTACAGAGATAGGGAGGGGTGTCGGGGCTGGAGGAGCTTACAGAGATAGGGAGGGGTGTAGGGCTGGTGGAGCTTACAGAGATAGGGAGGTGCGTAGATGCTGGAGGAGGTTACAGAGATAGGGAGGGGTGTAGATGCTGGAGGAGGTTACAGAGATAGGGAGCGGTTTAGAGGCTGGAGGAGGTTACAGAGATAGGGAGCGATGTAGGGGCTAGAGGAGTTTACAGAGATAGGGAGCGGTGTAGGGGCTGGAGGAGGTTACAGAGATAGGGAGGAATGTAGGGGCTGGAGGAGGTGACAGAGATCGGGAGGGGTTTAGAGGCTGGAGGTGGTTACAGAGATAGTGAGGAGTGTTGGGGCCGGAGGAGGTTACATAGATAGGGAGGGGTGTCGGGGCTGGATGAGGTTAAATCGATAGAGATGGGTGTAGGGGCTGGAGGAGGTTAAAGAGATAGGGAGGGGTGTCGGGGCTGGAGGAGGTTACAGAGATAGGGAGGGGTGTAGGGGCTGGAGGAGGTAACAGAGATAGGGAGGGGTGTAGGGGCTGGAGGGGTTACAGAGATAGGGAGGGGTGTTGGGGCTGGAGGAGGTAACAGAGATAGGGAGGGGTGTTGGGGCTGGGGGAGGTTGCAGAGATAGGGAGGGGTGTTGGGGCTGGAGGAGGTAACAGAGATAGGGAGGGGTGTAGGGGCTGGAGGAGGTTACAGAGATAGGGAGGGGTGTAGAGGGCTGGAGGAGGTTACAGAGATAGGGAGGGGTGTAGAGGGCTGGAGGAGGTTACAGAGATAGGGAGGGGTGTAGGGGCTGGAGGAGGTTACAGAGATTGGGAGGGGTATAGAGGGCTGGAGGAGGTTACAGAGATAGGGAGGGGTGTAGTGGCTGGAGAAGGTTACAGAGATAGGGAGGGGTGCAGTGGTTGGAGGAGGTTACAGAGATATGGAGGGGTGTATAGGCTGGAGGAGGTTACAGAGATAGGGAGGGGTGTAGGGGCTGGAGGTGGTTACAGAGATAGGGAGAGGTGTAGGGGCTGGATGAGGTTACAGAGATAGGGAGGAATGTAGGGGCTGGAGGAGGTTAAAGAGATAGGGAGGGGTGTAGGGGCTGGAGGTGGTTACAGAGATAGGGAGGGGTGTAGGGTCTGGAGGAGGTTACAGAGATAGGGAGGGGTATACGGGCTGGATGAGGTTACAGAGATAGGGAGGGGTGTAGGGGCTGGAGGTGGTTACAGAGATAGTGAGTGGTGTAGGGGCTGGAGGAGGTTACAGAGATAGTGAGGGGTGTAGGGGCTGGAGGGGGTTACAGAGATAGGGAGGGATGTAGGGCTGGAGGAGGTTACAGAGATAGGGAGGGGTGTTGGGGCTGGAGGAGGTTACAGAGATAGGGAGGGGTGAAGGGGCTGGAGGAGGTTACAGAGATAGGGAGGGGTGTAGGGGCTGGAGGAGGTTACAGAGAGAGGGAGGGGTGTAGGGGCTGGAGGAGGTTACAGAGATAGGGAGTGCTGTCTGGGCTGGAGGAGGTTACAGAGATAGGGAGGAGTGTTGGGGCTGGAGGCGGTTACAGAGATAGGGAGTGATGTAGGTCTGGTGGAGGTTACAGAGATAGGGAGGGGTGTAGGTGCTGGAGGAGGTTACAAAGATAGGGAGCGGTGTAGCGGCTGGAGGTTACAGAAATAGGGAGGGTGTAGGGGTTGGAGGAGGTTACAGACATAGGGAGGGGTATAGGGCCTGGAGGAGGTTACAGAGATAGGGAGTGTTGTAGGCGCTGGAGGAGGATACAGAGATAGCGAGGAGTGCAGGGGCTGGAGGAGGTTACAGAGGTAGGGAGGGGTGTAGGGGCTGGAGGAGGTTACAGAGATAGGGAGGGGTGTAGGGGCTGGAGGAGGTTACAGAGATCGGGAGGAGTGTAGGAGCTGGTGGAGGTTACAGAGATAGGGAGGGGTGTAGGAGCTGGTGGAGGTTACAGAGATAGGGAGGGGTGTAGGGGCTGGAGGAGGTTACAGAGATAGGGAGGGGTGTGGGGGCTGGAGGGGGTTACAGAGATAGGGAGAGGGTGTAGGGGCTGGAGGGGGTTACAGAGATAGGTCGGAGTGTTGGGGCTAGAGGAGGTTACAGAGATAGGGAGGAGTGCAGGGGCTGGAGGAGGTTACAGAGGTAGGGAGGGGTGTAGGGGCTGGAGGAGGTAACAGAGATAGGGAGGGTGAAGGGGCTGGAGGAGGTAACAGTGATAGGGAGGTGTGTAGGGGCTGGAGGTGGTTACAGAGATAGGGAGGGGTGTAGGGGCTGGAGGTGGTTACAGAGATAGTGAGGGGTGTAGGGGCTGGAGGAGGTTACAAAGATAGGGAGCGGTGTAGCGGCTGGAGGTTACAGAAATAGGGAGGGTGTAGGGGTTGGAGGAGGTTACAGACATAGGGAGGGGTATAGGGCCTGGAGGAGGTTACAGAGATAGGGAGTGTTGTAGGCGCTGGAGGAGGTTACAGAGATAGCGAGGAGTGCAGGGGCTGGAGGAGGTTACAGAGGTAGGGAGGGGTGTAGGGGCTGGAGGAGGTTACAGAGATAGGGAGGGGTGTAGGGGCTGGAGGAGGTTACAGAGATCGGGAGGAGTGTAGGAGCTGGTGGAGGTTACAGAGATAGGGAGGGGTGTAGGGGCTGGAGGAGGTTACAGAGATAGGGAGGGGTGTAGGGCCTGGAGGAGGTTACAGAGATAGGGAGGGGTGTGGGGGCTGGAGGGGGTTACAGAGATAGGGAGAGGGTGTAGGGGCTGGAGGGGGTTACAGAGATAGGTCGGAGTGTTGGGGCTAGAGGAGGTTACAGAGATAGGGAGGAGTGCAGGGGCTGGAGGAGGTTACAGAGGTAGGGAGGGGTGTAGGGGCTGGAGGAGGTAACAGAGATAGGGAGGGTGAAGGGGCTGGAGGAGGTAACAGTGATAGGGAGGTGTGTAGGGGCTGGAGGTGGTTACAGAGATAGGGAGGGGTGTAGGGGCTGGAGGAGGTTACAGAGATAGTGAGGGGTGTAGGGACTGGAGGAGGTTACAGAGATAGGGAGGGGTGTTGGGGCTGGGGGAGGTTGCAGAGATAGGGAGGGGTGTAGGGGCTGGAGGGGTTACAGAGATAGGGAGGGGTGTAGGGGGCTGGAGGAGGTTACAGAGATAGGGAGGTGTGTAGGGGCTGGAGGAGGTAACAGAGATAGGGAGGTGTGTAGGGGCTGGAGGTCGTTACAGAGATAGGGAGGAGTGTAGGGGCTGGAGGTGGTTACAGAGATAGTGAGGGGTGTAGGGGCTGGAGAAGGTTACAGAGATAGGGAGGGGTGTCGGGCTGGAGGAGGTTACAGAGATAGGGAGCGGTGTAGGGGCTGGAGAAGGTTACAGAGATAGGGAGGGGTGTAGGGGCTGGAGGTGGTTACAGAGATAGGGAGGGGTATATGGGCTGGACGAGTTTACAGAGATAGGGAGGGGTGTAGTGGCTGGAGGAGGTTACAGCGATAGGGAGGGGTGTAGGGGCTGGAGGTGGTTACAGAGATAGGGAGGGGTGTAGGGGCTGGAGGAGGTTACAGAGATCGGGAGGAGTGTAGGGGCTGGTGGAGGTTACAGAGATAGGGAGGGGTGTAGTGGCTGGAGGAGGTTACAGAGATAGGGAGTGGTGTATGGGCTGGAGGGGGTTACAGAGATAGGGAGGGATGTAGGGCTGGTGGAGGTTACAGAGATAGGGAGGCGTGTAGGGGCTGGAGGGGATTTGCAGAGATAGGGAGGAGTGTAGGGGCTGGAGGAGGTTACAGAGATAGGGAGTGGTGTATGGGCTGGAGGAGGTTACAGAGATAGGGAGGAGTGTAGGGGTGGAGGGGGTTACAGAGATAGGGAGGAGTGTAGGGGCTGGAGGAGGTTACAGAGATAGGGAGCGGTGAAGGGGCTGGAGGAGGTTACAGAGATAGGGAGGAGTGTAGGGGTGGAGGGGGTTACAGAGATAGGGAGGAGTGTAGGGGCTGGAGGAGGTTATAGAGATAGGGAGGGGTGTAGGGGCTGGAGAAGGTTACAGAGATAGGGAGTGCTGTCTGGGCTGGAGGTGGTTACAGAGATAGGGAGGGGTGTATGGGCTGGAGGAGGTTACAGAGATAGGGAGTGCTGTCTGGGCTGGAGGAGGTTACAGAGATAGGGAGGAGTGTTGGGGCTGGAGGCGGTTACAGAGATAGGGAGTGATGTAGGTCTGGTGGAGGTTACAGAGATAGGGAGTGATGTAGGTCTGGTGGAGGTTACAGAGATAGGGAGCGGTGTAGCGGCTGGAGGTTACAGAAATAGGGAGGGTGTAGGGGTTGGAGGAGGTTACAGACATAGGGAGGGGTATAGGGCCTGGAGGAGGTTACAGAGATAGGGAGGAGTGCAGGGGCTGGAGGAGGTTCCAGAGGTAGGGAGGGGTGTAGGGGCTGGAGAGGGTTACAGAGATAGGGACTGGAGTATGGGCTGGAGGAGGTTACAGAGGTAGGGAGGGGTGTAGGGGCTGGAGGAGGTTACAGAGATCGGGAGGTGTGTAGAGGCTGGAGGAGGTTACAGAGATAGCGAGGAGTGCAGGGGCTGGAGGAGGTTCCAGAGGTAGGGAGGGGTGTAGGGGCTGGAGGAGGTTACAGAGATAGGGAGGGGTGTAGGGGCTGGAGGAGGTTACAGAGATCGGGAGGAGTGTAGGGGCTGGTGGAGGTTACAGAGATAGGGAGGGGTGTAGTGGCTGGAGGAGGTTACAGAGATAGGGAGGTGTGTAGGGGCTGGAGAGGGTTACAGAGATAGGGACTGGAGTATGGGCTGGAGGAGGTTACAGAGGTAGGGAGGGGTGTAGGGGCTGGAGGAGGTTACAGAGATCGGGAGGAGTGCAGGGGCTGGAGGTGGGTACAGAGGTAGGGAGGGGTGTAGAGGCTGGAGGAGGTTACAGAGATAGGGAGGGATGTAGGGCTGGTGGAGGTTACAGAGATAGGGAGGCGTGTAGGGGCTGGAGGGGGATGCAGAGATAGGGAGTGGTGTATGGGCTGGAGGGGCTTACAGAGATAGGGAGGTGTGTAGAGGCTGGAGGAGGTTACAGAGATATGGAGGGGTATAGGGGCTAGAGGGGTTTGCAAGATAGGGAGCGGTGTAGGGGCTGGAGAGGGTTACAGAGATAGGGAGGGGTGTAGAGGCTGGAGGAGGTTACAGAGATAGGGAGGGGTATAGGGGCTAGAGGGGTTTGCAAGATAGGGAGCGGTGTCGGGGCTGGAGGGGGTTACAGAGATAGGGAGGGGTGTAGGGGCTGGAGGAGGTTACAGAGATAGGGAGGGGTGTAGGGGCTGGAGGAGCTTACAGAGATAGGGAGGGGTGTAGGGCTGGTGGAGCTTACAGAGATAGGGAGGGGTGTAGATGCTGGAGGAGGTTACAGAGATAGGGAGCGGTATAGAGGCTGGAGGAGGTTGCAGAGACAGGGAGCGATGTAGGGGCTGGAGGAGTTTACAGAGATAGGGAGCGGTGTAGGGGCTGGAGGAGGTTACAGAGATAGGGAGGAATGTAGGGGCTGGAGGAGGTGACAGAGATCGGGAGGGGTTTAGCGGCTGGAGGTGGTTACAGAGATAGTGAGGAGTGTTGGGGCCGGAGGAGGTTACATAGTTGGGAGGGGTGTCGGGGCTGGATGAGGTTAAATCGATAAAGATGGCTGTAGGGGCTGGAGGAGGTTAAAGAGATAGGGAGGGGTGTAGGGGCTGGAGGAGGTTACAGAGATAGGGAGGGTGAAGGGGCTGGAGGAGGTATCAGTGATAGGGAGGGGTGTAGGGGCTGGAGGTGGTTACAGAGATAGGGAGGGGTGTAGGGCCTGGAGGTGGTTACAGAGATAGTGAGGGGTGTAGGGGCTGGAGGAGGTTACAGAGACAGTGAGGGGTGTAGGGACTGGAGGAGGTTACAGAGATAGGGAGGGGTGTAGGGGCTGGAGGAGGTTACAGAGATAGTGAGGGGTGTAGGGTTTGGAGGAGGTTGCAGAGATAGGGAGGGGTGTTGGGGCTGGAGGAGGTTACAGAGATAGGGAGTGGTGTAGGGGCTGGAGGAGCTTACAGAGATAGCGAGGAGTGCAGGAGCTGGAGTAGGTTACAGAGATAGGGAGGGGTGTAGAGGCTGGAGGAGGTTACAGAGATAGGGAGGAGTGTAGGGGTGGAGGGGGTTACAGAGATAGGGAGGGGTGTAGGGGCTGGAGAAGGGTACAGAGATAGGAAGTGTGTCGGGGCTGGAGGAGGTTACAGAGCTAGGGAGGGGTGTACGGGCTGGATGAGGTTACAGAGATAGGGAGGGGTGTAGTGGCTGGAGGAGGTTACAGAGATAGGGAGTGCTGTCTGGGCTGGAGGTGGTTACAGAGATAGGGAGGGGTGTATGGGCTGGAGGAGGTTACAGAGATAGAGAGGGGTGTAGGGGCTGGAGGGGGTTACAGAGATAGGGAGGTGTGTAGGGGCTGGAGGTGGTTACAGAGATAGGGAGGAGTGTTGGGGCTGGAGGCGGTTACAGAGATAGGGAGTGATGTAGGTCTGGTGGAGGTTACAGAGATAGGGAGGGGTGTAGGTGCTGGAGGAGGTTACAAAGATAGGGAGCGGTGTAGCGGCTGGAGGTTACAGAAATAGGGAGGGTGTAGGGGTTGGAGGAGGTTACAGACATAGGGAGGGGTATAGGGCCTGGAGGAGGTTACAGAGATAGGGAGTGTTGTAGGGGCTGGAGGAGGTTACAGAGATAGCGAGGAGTGCAGGGGCTGGAGGAGGTTACAGAGGTAGGGAGGGGTGTAGGGGCTGGAGGAGGTTACAGAGATAGGGAGGGGTGTAGGGGCTGGAGGAGGTTACAGAGATCGGGAGGAGTGTAGGGGCTGGTGGAGGTTACAGAGATAGGGAGGGGTGTAGTGGCTGGAGGAGGTTACAGAGATAGGGAGGTGTGTAGGGGCTGGAGAGGGTTACAGAGATAGGGACGGGAGTATGGGCTGGAGGAGGTTACAGAGGTAGGGAGGGGTGTAGGGGCTGGAGGAGGTTACAGAGATCGGGAGGAGTGCAGGGGCTGGAGGTGGGTACAGAGGTAGGGAGGGGTGTAGAGGCTGGAGGAGGTTACAGAGATAGGGAGGGATGTAGGGCTGGTGGAGGTTACAGAGATAGGGAGGCGTGTAGGGGCTGGAGGAGGTTACAGAGATAGGGAGCGGTGTAGGGGCTGGAGAGGGTTACAGAGATAGGGAGGGGTGTAGAGGCTGGAGGAGGTTGCAGAGATAGGGAGGGGTATAGGGGCTAGAGGGGTTTGCAAGATAGGGAGCTGTGTCGGGGCTGGAGGGGGTTACAGAGATAGGGAGGGGTGTAGGGGCTGGAGGAGGTTACAGAGATAGGGAGGGGTGTAGGGGCTGGAGGAGCTTACAGAGATAGGGAGGGGTGTAGGGCTGGTGGAGCTTACAGAGATAGGGAGGGGTGTAGATGCTGGAGGAGGTTACAGAGATAGGGAGCGGTATAGAGGCTGGAGGTTACAGAGATAGGGAGCGATGTAGGGGCTGGAGGAGTTTACAGAGATAGGGAGCGGTGTAGGGGCTGGAGGAGGTTGCAGAGATAGGGAGGGGTGTAGGGGCTGGAGGTGGTTACAGAGATAGGGAGGTGTGTAGGGGCTGGAGGAGGTAACAGAGATAGGGAGGGTGTAGGAGCTGGAGGAGGTTACAGAGATAGGGAGGGGTGTAGGGGACTGGAGGAGGTTACAGAGATAGGGAGGTGTGTAGGGGCTGGAGGAGGTAACAGAGATAGGGAGGGTGTAGGGGCTGGAGGAGGTTACAGAGATAGGGAGCGGTGAAGGGGCTGGAGGAGGTTACAGAGATAGGGAGGAGTGTAGGGGTGGAGGGGGTTACAGAGATAGGGAGGAGTGTAGGTGCTGGAGGAGGTTACAGAGATAGGGAGGGGTGTAGGGGCTGGAGAAGGTTACAGAGATAGGGAGTGCTGTCTGGGCTGGAGGTGGTTACAGAGATAGGGAGGGGTGTATGGGCTGGAGGAGGTTACAGAGATAGAGAGGGGTGTAGGGGCTGGAGGGGGTTACAGAGATAGGGAGGTGTGTAGGGGCTGGAGGTGGTTACAGAGATAGGGAGGGGTGTAGGGGCTGGAGGAGGTTACAGAGATAGGGAGTGCTGTCTGGGCTGGAGGAGGTTACAGAGATAGGGAGGAGTGTTGGGGCTGGAGGCGGTTACAGAGATAGGGAGTGATGTAGGTCTGGTGGAGGTTACAGAGATAGGGAGTGATGTAGGTCTGGTGGAGGTTACAGAGATAGGGAGCGGTGTAGCGGCTAGAGGTTACAGAAATAGGGAGGGTGTAGGGGTTGGAGGAGGTTACAGAGATAGGGAGGAGTGTAGGGGTGGAGGGGGTTACAGAGATAGGGAGGGGTGTAGGGGCTGGAGGAGGTTACAGAGCTAGGGAGGGGTGTACGGGCTGGATGAGGTTACAGAGATAGGGAGGGGTGTAGTGGCTGGAGGAGGTTACAGAGATAGGGAGGGGTGTAGGGGCTGGAGGGGGTTACAGAGATAGGGAGGTGTGTAGGGGCTGGAGGTGGTTACAGAGATAGGGAGGGGTGTATGGGCTGGAGGAGGTTACAGAGATAGAGAGGGGTGTAGGGGCTGGAGGGGGTTACAGAGATAGGGAGGTGTGTAGGGGCTGGAGGTGGTTACAGAGATAGGGAGGGGTGTAGGGGCTGGAGGAGGTTACAGAGATCGGGAGTGCTGTCTGGGCTGGAGGAGGTTACAGAGATAGGGAGGAGTGTTGGGGCTGGAGGCGGTTACAGAGATAGGGAGTGATGTAGGTCTGGTGGAGGTTACAGAGATAGGGAGGGGTGTAGGTGCTGGAGGAGGTTACAAAGATAGGGAGCGGTGTAGCGGCTGGAGGTTACAGAAATAGGGAGGGTGTAGGGGCTGGAGGAGGTTACAGAGATAGGGAGTGTTGTAGGGCCTGGAGGAGGTTACAGAGATAGGGAGTGTTGTAGGGGCTGGAGGAGGTTACAGAGATAGCGAGGAGTGCAGGGGCTGGAGGAGGTTACAGAGGTAGGGAGGGGTGTAGGGGCTGGAGGAGGTTACAGAGATAGGGAGGGGTGTAGGGGCTGGAGGAGGTTACAGAGATCGGGAGGAGTGTAGGGGCTGGTGGAGGTTACAGAGATAGGGAGGGGTGTAGTGGCTGGAGGAGGTTACAGAGATAGGGAGGTGTGTAGGGGCTGGAGAGGGTTACAGAGATAGGGACGGGAGTATGGGCTGGAGGAGGTTACAGAGGTAGGGAGGGGTGTAGGGGCTGGAGGAGGTTACAGAGATCGGGAGGAGTGCAGGGGCTGGAGGTGGGTACAGAGGTAGGGAGGGGTGTAGAGGCTGGAGGAGGTTACAGAGATAGGGAGGGATGTAGGGCTGGTGGAGGTTACAGAGATAGGGAGGCGTGTAGGGGCTGGAGGAGGTTACAGAGATAGGGAGCGGTGTAGGGGCTGGAGAGGGTTACAGAGATAGGGAGGGGTGTAGAGGCTGGAGGAGGTTACAGAGATAGGGAGGGGTATAGGGGCTAGAGGGGTTTGCAAGATAGGGAGCGGTGTCGGGGCTGGAGGGGGTTACAGAGATAGGGAGGGGTGTAGGGGCTGGAGGAGGTTACAGAGATAGGGAGGGGTGTAGGGGTTGGAGGAGCTTACAGAGATAGGGAGGGGTGTAGGGCTGGTGGAGCTTACAGAGATAGGGAGGGGTGTAGATGCTGGAGGAGGTTACAGAGATAGGGAGCGGTATAGAGGCTGGAGGTTACAGAGATAGGGAGCGATGTAGGGGCTGGAGGAGTTTACAGAGATAGGGAGCGGTGTAGGGGCTGGAGGAGGTTGCAGAGATAGGGAGGGGTGTAGGGGCTGGAGGTGGTTACAGAGATAGGGAGGTGTGTAGGGGCTGGAGGAGGTAACAGAGATAGGGAGGGTGTAGGGGCTGGAGGAGGTTACAGAGATAGGGAGGGGTGTAGGGGGCTGGAGGAGGTTACAGAGATAGGGAGGTGTGTAGGGGCTGGAGGAGGTAACAGAGATAGGGAGGGTGTAGGGGCTGGAGGAGGTTACAGAGATAGGGAGCGGTGAAGGGGCTGGAGGAGGTTACAGAGATAGGGAGGAGTGTAGGGGTGGAGGGGGTTACAGAGATAGGGAGGAGTGTAGGGGCTGGAGGAGGTTACAGAGATAGGGAGGGGTGTAGGGGCTGGAGAAGGTTACAGAGATAGGGAGTGCTGTCTGGGCTGGAGGTGGTTACAGAGATAGGGAGGGGTGTATGGGCTGGAGGAGGTTACAGAGATAGAGAGGGGTGTAGGGGCTGGAGGGGGTTACAGAGATAGGGAGGTGTGTAGGGGCTGGAGGTGGTTACAGAGATAGGGAGGGGTGTAGGGGCTGGAGGAGGTTACAGAGATAGGGAGTGCTGTCTGGGCTGGAGGAGGTTACAGAGATAGGGAGGAGTATACGGGCTGGATGAGGTTACAGAGATAGGGAGGGGTGTAGGGGCTGGAGGTGGTTACAGAGATAGTGAGTGGTGTAGGGGCTGGAGGAGGTTACAGAGATAGGGAGGGATGTAGGGCTGGAGGAGGTTACAGAGATAGGGAGGGGTGTTGCGGCTGGAGGAGGTTACAGAGATAGGGAGGGGTGAAGGGGCTGGAGGAGGTTACAGAGATAGGGAGGGGTGTAGTGGCTGGAGGAGGTTACAGAGAGAGGGAGGGGTGTAGGGGCTGTAGGAGGTTACAGAGATAGGGAAGTGTGTCGGGGCTGGAGGAGGTTACAGAGATAGGGAGGGGTATAGGGGCTGGAGGGGGTTATAGATAGAGGGAGGGGTGTAGGGGCTGGAGGAGGTTACAGAGATAGGGAGGGGTGTAGGGGCTGGAGGAGGTTACAGAGATAGGGAGGGGTGTAGGGGCTGGAGGGGGTTATAGATAGAGGGAGGGGTGTAGGGGCTGGAGGAGGTTACAGAGATAGGGAGGGGTGTAGGGGCTGGAGGAGGTTACAGAGATAGGGAGTGCTGTCTGGGCTGTAGGAGGTTACAGAGATAGGGAAGTGTGTCGGGGCTGGAGGAGGTTACAGAGATAGGGAGGGGTATAGGGGCTGGAGGGGGTTATAGATAGAGGGAGGGGTGTAGGGGCTGGAGGAGGTTACAGAGATAGGGAGGGGTGTAGGGGCTGGAGGAGCTTACAGAGATAGGGAGTGCTGTCTGGGCTGGAGGAGGTTACAGAGATAGGGAGGAGTGTTGGGGCTGGAGGCGGTTACAGAGATAGGGAGTGATGTAGGTCTGGTGGAGGTTACAGAGATAGGGAGGGTGTAGGGGTTGGAGGAGGTTACAGACATAGGGAGGGGTATAGGGCCTGGAGGAGGTTACAGAGATAGGGAGTGTTGTAGGCGCTGGAGGAGGTTACAGAGATAGCGAGGAGTGCAGGGGCTGGAGGAGGTTACAGAGGTAGGGAGGGGTGTAGGGGCTGGAGTAGGTTACAGAGATAGGGAGGGGTGTAGGGGCTGGAGGAGGTTACAGAGATCGGGAGGAGTGTAGGAGCTGGTGGAGGTTACAGAGATAGGGAGGTGTGTAGTGGCTGGAGGAGGTTACAGAGATAGGGAGGAGTGCAGGGGCTGGAGGAGGTTACAGAGATAGGGAGGGGTGTAGGGGCTGGAGGAGGTTACAGAGATCGGGAGGAGTGTAGTGGCTGGAGGAGGTTACAGAGATAGGGAGGTGTGTAGGGGCTGGAGAGGGTTACAGAGATAGGGAGGTGTGTAGGGGCTGGAGGAGGTTACAGAGGTAGGGAGGGGTGTAGGGGCTGGAGGAGGTTACAGAGATAGGGAGGGGTGTAGGGGTGGTGGAGGTTACAGAGATAGAGAGGCGTGTAGGGGCTGGAGGGGGATGCAGAGATAGGGAGGTGTGTAGAGGCTGGAGGAGGTCACAGAGATAGGGAGGGGTATAGGGGCTAGAGGGGTTTGCAAGATAGGGAGCGGTGTAGGGGCTGGAGGAGGTTACAGAGATAGGGAGGGTGTAGGGCTGGTGGAGCTTACAGAGATAGGGAGGGGTGTAGGGCTGGTGGAGCTTACAGAGATAGGGAGGGGTGTAGGGCTGGTGGAGCTTACAGAGATAGGGAGGGGTGTAGATGCTGGAGGAGGTTACAGAGATAGGGAGCGGTATAGAGGCTGGAGGAGGTTACAGAGATAGGGAGCGATGTAGGGGCTAGAGGAGTTTACAGAGATAGGGAGCGGTGTAGGGGCTGGAGGAGGTTACAGAGATAGGGAGTGGTTTAGAGGCTGGAGGTGGTTACAGAGATAGTGAGGAGTGTTGGGGCCGGAGGAGGTTACATAGATAGGGAGGGGTGTCGGGGCTGGATGAGGTTAAATCGATAGAGATGGGTGTAGGGGCTGGAGGAGGTTAAAGAGATAGGGAGGGGTGTCGGGGCTGGAGGAGGTTACAGAGATAGGGAGGGGTGTAGGGGCTGGAGGAGGTAACAGAGATAGGGAGGGGTGTAGGGGCTGGAGGGGTTACAGAGATAGGGAGGGGTGTTGGGGCTGGAGGAGGTAACAGAGATAGGGAGGGGTGTTGGGGCTGGGGGAGGTTGCAGAGATAGGGAGGGGTGTTGGGGCTGGAGGAGGTAACAGAGATAGGGAGGGGTGTAGGGGCTGGAGGAGGTTACAGAGATAGGGAGGGGTGTAGAGGGCTGGAGGAGGTTACAGAGATAGGGAGGGGTGTAGAGGGCTGGAGGAGGTTACAGAGATAGGGAGGGGTGTCGGGGCTGGAGGAGGTTACAGAGATTGGGAGGGGTATAGAGGGCTGGAGGAGGTTACAGAGATAGGGAGGGGTGTAGTGGCTGGAGAAGGTTACAGAGATAGGGAGGGGTGCAGTGGTTGGAGGAGGTTACAGAGATAGGGAGGGGTGTATAGGCTGGAGGAGGTTACAGAGATAGGGAGGGGTGTAGGGGCTGGAGGTGGTTACAGAGATAGGGAGAGGTGTAGGGGCTGGATGAGGTTACAGAGATAGGGAGGAATGTAGGGGCTGGAGGAGGTTAAAGAGATAGGGAGGGGTGTAGGGGCTGGAGGTGGTTACAGAGATAGGGAGGGGTGTAGGGTCTGGAGGAGGTTACAGAGATAGGGAGGGGTATACGGGCTGGATGAGGTTACAGAGATAGGGAGGGGTGTAGGGGCTGGAGGTGGTTACAGAGATAGTGAGTGGTGTAGGGGCTGGAGGAGGTTACAGAGATAGTGAGGGGTGTAGGGGCTGAAGGGGGTTACAGAGATAGGGAGGGATGTAGGGCTGGAGGAGGTTACAGAGATAGGGAGGGGTGTTGGGGCTGGAGGAGGTTACAGAGATAGGGAGGGGTGAAGGGGCTGGAGGAGGTTACAGAGATAGGGAGGGGTGTAGGGGCTGGAGGAGGTTACAGAGAGAGGGAGGGGTGTAGGGGCTGGAGGAGGTTACAGAGATAGGGAGTGCTGTCTGGGCTGGAGGAGGTTACAGAGATAGGGAGGAGTGTTGGGGCTGGAGGCGGTTACAGAGATAGGGAGTGATGTAGGTCTGGTGGAGGTTACAGAGATAGGGAGCGGTGTAGCGGCTGGAGGTTACAGAAATAGGGAGGGTGTAGGGGTTGGAGGAGGTTACAGACATAGGGAGGGGTATAGGGCCTGGAGGAGGTTACAGAGATAGGGAGTGTTGTAGGCGCTGGAGGAGGTTACAGAGATAGCGAGGAGTGCAGGGGCTGGAGGAGGTTACAGAGGTAGGGAGGGGTGTAGGGGCTGGAGGAGGTTACAGAGATAGGGAGGGGTGTAGGGGCTGGAGGAGGTTACAGAGATCGGGAGGAGTGTAGGAGCTGGTGGAGGTTACAGAGATAGGGAGGGGTGTAGGGGCTGGAGGGGGTTACAGAGATAGGGAGAGGGTGTAGGGGCTGGAGGGGGTTACAGAGATAGGGAGGGGTGTAGGGGCTGGAGGTGGTTACAGAGATAGTGAGGGGTGTAGAGGGCTGGAGGAGGTTACAGAGATAGCGAGGAGTGTTGGGGCTAGAGGAGGTTACAGAGATAGGGAGGAGTGCAGGGGCTGGAGGAGGTTACAGAGGTAGGGAGGGGTGTAGGGGCTGGAGGAGGTAACAGAGATAGGGAGGGTGAAGGGGCTGGAGGAGGTAACAGTGATAGGGAGGTGTGTAGGGGCTGGAGGTGGTTACAGAGATAGGGAGGGGTGTAGGGGCTGGAGGTGGTTACAGAGATAGTGAGGGGTGTAGGGGCTGGAGGAGGTTACAAAGATAGGGAGCGGTGTAGCGGCTGGAGGTTACAGAAATAGGGAGGGTGTAGGGGTTGGAGGAGGTTACAGACATAGGGAGGGGTATAGGGCCTGGAGGAGGTTACAGAGATAGGGAGTGTTGTAGGCGCTGGAGGAGGTTACAGAGATAGCGAGGAGTGCAGGGGCTGGAGGAGGTTACAGAGGTAGGGAGGGGTGTAGGGGCTGGAGGAGGTTACAGAGATAGGGAGGGGTGTAGGGGCTGGAGGAGGTTACAGAGATCGGGAGGAGTGTAGGAGCTGGTGGAGGTTACAGAGATAGGGAGGGGTGTAGGAGCTGGTGGAGGTTACAGAGATAGGGAGGGGTGTAGGGGCTGGAGGAAGTTACAGAGATAGGGAGGGGTGTGGGGGCTGGAGGGGGTTACAGAGATAGGGAGAGGGTGTAGGGGCTGGAGGGGGTTACAGAGATAGGTCGGAGTGTTGGGGCTAGAGGAGGTTACAGAGATAGGGAGGAGTGCAGGGGCTGGAGGAGGTTACAGAGGTAGGGAGGGGTGTAGGGGCTGGAGGAGGTAACAGAGATAGGGAGGGTGAAGGGGCTGGAGGAGGTAACAGTGATAGGGAGGTGTGTAGGGGCTGGAGGTGGTTACAGAGATAGGGAGGGGTGTAGGGGCTGGAGGTGGTTACAGAGATAGTGAGGGGTGTAGGGGCTGGAGGAGGTTACAGAGATAGTGAGGGGTGTAGGGACTGGAGGAGGTTACAGAGATAGGGAGGGGTGTAGGGGCTGGAGGAGGTTACAGAGATAGTGAGGGGTGTAGGGACTGGAGGAGGTTACAGAGATAGGGAGGGGTGTTGGGGCTGGGGGAGGTTGCAGAGATAGGGATTTGTGTAGGGGCTGGAGGGGTTACAGAGATAGGGAGGGGTGTAGGGGGCTGGAGGAGGTTACAGAGATAGGGAGGTGTGTAGGGGCTGGAGGAGGTTACAGAGATAGGGAGGGGTGTAGGGGCTGGAGGAGGTTACAGAGATAGGGAGGGGTGTAGGGGCTGGAGGTGGTTACAGAGATAGGGAGGGGTATATGGGCTGGACGAGGTTACAGAGATAGGGAGGGGTGTAGTGGCTGGAGGAGGTTACAGCGATAGGGAGGGGTGTAGGGGCTGGAGGTGGTTACAGAGATAGGGAGGGGTGTAGGGGCTGGAGGAGGTTACAGAGATCGGGAGGAGTGTAGGGGCTGGTGGAGGTTACAGAGATAGGGAGGGGTGTAGTGGCTGGAGGAGGTTACAGAGATAGGGAGTGGTGTATGGGCTGGAGGGGGTTACAGAGATAGGGAGGGATGTAGGGCTGGTGGAGGTTACAGAGATAGGGAGGCGTGTAGGGGCTGGAGGGGATTTGCAGAGATAGGGAGGAGTGTAGGGGCTGGAGGAGGTTACAGAGATAGGGAGTGGTGTATGGGCTGGAGGAGGTTACAGAGATAGGGAGGAGTGTAGGGGTGGAGGGGGTTACAGAGATAGGGAGGAGTGTAGGGGCTGGAGGAGGTTACAGAGATAGGGAGCGGTGAAGGGGCTGGAGGAGGTTACAGAGATAGGGAGGAGTGTAGGGGTGGAGGGGGTTACAGAGATAGGGAGGAGTGTAGGGGCTGGAGGAGGTTACAGAGATAGGGAGGGGTGTAGGGGCTGGAGAAGGTTACAGAGATAGGGAGTGCTGTCTGGGCTGGAGGTGGTTACAGAGATAGGGAGGGGTGTATGGGCTGGAGGAGGTTACAGAGATAGAGAGGGGTGTAGGGGCTGGAGGGGGTTACAGAGATAGGGAGGTGTGTAGGGGCTGGAGGTGGTTACAGAGATAGGGAGGGGTGTAGGGGCTGGAGGAGGTTACAGAGATAGGGAGTGCTGTCTGGGCTGGAGGAGGTTACAGAGATAGGGAGGAGTGTTGGGGCTGGAGGCGGTTACAGAGATAGGGAGTGATGTAGGTCTGGTGGAGGTTACAGAGATAGGGAGTGATGTAGGTCTGGTGGAGGTTACAGAGATAGGGAGCGGTGTAGCGGCTGGAGGTTACAGAAATAGGGAGGGTGTAGGGGTTGGAGGAGGTTACAGACATAGGGAGGGGTATAGGGCCTGGAGGAGGTTACAGAGATAGGGAGTGTTGTAGGGGCCGGAGGAGGTTACAGAGATAGCGAGGAGTGCAGGGGCTGGAGGAGGTTACAGAGGTAGGGAGGGGTGTAGGGGCTGGAGGAGGTTACAGAGATAGGGAGGGGTGTAGGGGCTGGAGGAGGTTACAGAGATCGGGAGGAGTGTAGGGGCTGGTGGAGGTTACAGAGATAGGGAGGGGTGTAGTGGCTGGAGGAGGTTACAGAGATAGGGAGGTGTGTAGGGGCTGGAGAGGGTTACAGAGATAGGGACGGGAGTATGGGCTGGAGGAGGTTACAGAGGTAGGGAGGGGTGTAGGGGCTGGAGGAGGTTACAGAGATCGGGAGGAGTGCAGGGGCTGGAGGTGGGTACAGAGGTAGGGAGGGGTGTAGAGGCTGGAGGAGGTTACAGAGATAGGGAGGGATGTAGGGCTGGTGGAGGTTACAGAGATAGGGAGGCGTGTAGGGGCTGGAGGGGGATGCAGAGATAGGGAGTGGTGTATGGGCTGGAGGGGCTTACAGAGATAGGGAGGTGTGTAGAGGCTGGAGGAGGTTACAGAGATATGGAGGGGTATAGGGGCTAGAGGGGTTTGCAAGATAGGGAGCGGTGTAGGGGCTGGAGAGGGTTACAGAGATAGGGAGGGGTGTAGAGGCTGGAGGAGGTTACAGAGATAGGGAGGGGTATAGGGGCTAGAGGGGTTTGCAAGATAGGGAGCGGTGTCGGGGCTGGAGGGGGTTACAGAGATAGGGAGGGGTGTAGGGGCTGGAGGAGGTTACAGAGATAGGGAGGGGTGTAGGGGCTGGAGGAGCTTACAGAGATAGGGAAGGGTGTAGGGCTGGTGGAGCTTACAGAGATAGGGAGGGGTGTAGATGCTGGAGGAGGTTACAGAGATAGGGAGCGGTATAGAGGCTGGAGGAGGTTACAGAGACAGGGAGCGATGTAGGGGCTGGAGGAGTTTACAGAGATCGGGAGGGGTTTAGCGGCTGGAGGTGGTTACAGAGATAGTGAGGAGTGTTGGGGCCGGAGGAGGTTACATAGTTGGGAGGGGTGTCGGGGCTGGATGAGGTTAAATCGATAGAGATGGGTGTAGGGGCTGGAGGAGGTTAAAGAGATAGGGAGGGGTGTAGGGGCTGGAGGAGGTTACAGAGATAGGGAGGGTGAAGGGGCTGGAGGAGGTAACAGTGATAGGGAGGGGTGTATGGGCTGGAGGTGGTTACAGAGATAGGGAGGGGTGTAGGGCCTGGAGGTGGTTACAGAGATAGTGAGGGGTGTAGGGGCTGGAGGAGGTTACAGAGATAGGGAGGGGTGTAGGGGCTGGAGGAGGTTACAGAGATAGTGAGGGGTGTAGGGACTGGAGGAGGTTACAGAGATAGGGAGGGGTGTAGGGGCTGGAGGAGGTTACAGAGATAGTGAGGGGTGTAGGGACTGGAGGAGGTTACAGAGATAGGGAGGGGTGTTGGGGCTGGGGGAGGTTACAGAGATAGGGAGTGGTGTAGGGGCTGGAGGAGCTTACAGAGATAGCGAGGAGTGCAGGAGCTGGAGTAGGTTACAGAGATAGGGAGGGGTGTAGAGGCTGGAGGAGGTTACAGAGATAGGGAGGAGTGTAGGGGTGGAGGGGGTTACAGAGATAGGGAGGGGTGTAGGGGCTGGAGAAGGGTACAGAGATAGGAAGTGTGTCGGGGCTGGAGGAGGTTACAGAGCTAGGGAGGGGTGTACGGGCTGGATGAGGTTACAGAGATAGGGAGGGGTGTAGTGGCTGGAGGAGGTTACAGAGATAGGGAGTGCTGTCTGGGCTGGAGGTGGTTACAGAGATAGGGAGGGGTGTATGGGCTGGAGGAGGTTACAGAGATAGAGAGGGGTGCAGGGGCTGGAGGGGGTTACAGAGATAGGGAGGTGTGTAGGGGCTGGAGGTGGTTACAGAGATAGGGAGGGGTGTAGGGGCTGGAGGAGGTTACAGAGATCGGGAGTGCTGTCTGGGCTGGAGGAGGTTACAGAGATAGGGAGGAGTGTTGGGGCTGGAGGCGGTTACAGAGATAGGGAGTGATGTAGGTCTGGTGGAGGTTACAGAGATAGGGAGCGGTGTAGCGGCTGGAGGTTACAGAAATAGGGAGGGTGTAGGGGTTGGAGGAGGTTACAGACATAGGGAGGGGTATAGGGCCTGGAGGAGGTTACAGAGATAGGGAGTGTTGTAGGGGCTGGAGGAGGTTACAGAGATAGCGAGGAGTGCAGGGGCTGGAGGTGGTTACAGAGGTAGGGAGGGGTGTAGGTGCTGGAGGAGGTTACAGAGATAGGGAGGGGTGTAGGGGCTGGAGGAGGTTACAGAGATCGGGAGGAGTGTAGGGGCTGGTGGAGGTTACAGAGATAGGGAGGTGTGTAGGGGCTGGAGAGGGTTACAGAGATAGGGACGGGAGTATGGGCTGGAGGAGGTTACAGAGGTAGGGAGGGGTGTAGGGGCTGGAGGAGGTTACAGAGATCGGGAGGAGTGCAGGGGCTGGAGGTGGGTACAGAGGTAGGGAGGGGTGTAGAGGCTGGAGGAGGTTACAGAGATAGGGAGGGATGTAGGGCTGGTGGAGGTTACAGAGATAGGGAGGCGTGTAGGGGCTGGAGGAGGTTACAGAGATAGGGAGCGGTGTAGGGGCTGGAGAGGGTTACAGAGATAGGGAGGGGTGTAGAGGCTGGAGGAGGTTACAGAGATAGGGAGGGGTATAGGGGCTAGAGGGGTTTGCAAGATAGGGAGCGGTGTCGGGGCTGGAGGGGGTTACAGAGATAGGGAGGGGTGTAGGGGCTGGAGGAGGTTACAGAGATAGGGAGGGGTGTAGGGGCTGGAGGAGCTTACAGAGATAGGGAGGGGTGTAGGGCTGGTGGAGCTTACAGAGATAGGGAGGGGTGTAGATGCTGGAGGAGGTTACAGAGATAGGGAGCGGTATAGAGGCTGGAGGTTACAGAGATAGGGAGCGATGTAGGGGCTGGAGGAGTTTACAGAGATAGGGAGCGGTGTAGGGGCTGGAGGAGGTTGCAGAGATAGGGAGGGGTGTAGGGGCTGGAGGTGGTTACAGAGATAGGGAGGTGTGTAGGGGCTGGAGGAGGTAACAGAGATAGGGAGGGTGTAGGGGCTGGAGGAGGTTACAGAGATAGGGAGGGGTGTAGGGGGCTGGAGGAGGTTACAGAGATAGGGAGGTGTGTAGGGGCTGGAGGAGGTAACAGAGATAGGGAGGGTGTAGGGGCTGGAGGAGGTTACAGAGATAGGGAGCGGTGAAGGGGCTGGAGGAGGTTACAGAGATAGGGAGGAGTGTAGGGGTGGAGGGGGTTACAGAGATAGGGAGGAGTGTAGGGGCTGGAGGAGGTTACAGAGATAGGGAGGGGTGTAGGGGCTGGAGAAGGTTACAGAGATAGGGAGTGCTGTCTGGGCTGGAGGTGGTTACAGAGATAGGGAGGGGTGTATGGGCTGGAGGAGGTTACAGAGATAGAGAGGGGTGTAGGGGCTGGAGGGGGTTACAGAGATAGGGAGGTGTGTAGGGGCTGGAGGTGGTTACAGAGATAGGGAGGGGTGTAGGGGCTGGAGGAGGTTACAGAGATAGGGAGGAGTGTTGGGGCTGGAGGCGGTTACAGAGATAGGGAGTGATGTAGGTCTGGTGGAGGTTACAGAGATAGGGAGCGGTGTAGCGGCTAGAGGTTACAGAAATAGGGAGGGTGTAGGGGTTGGAGGAGGTTACAGACATAGGGAGGGGTATAGGGGCTGGAGGGGGTTACAGAGATAGGGAGGGGTATAGGGGCTGGAGGAGGTTACAGAGATAGGGAGGGGTGTAGGGGCTGGAGGGGGTTACAGAGATAGGGAGTGTTGTAGGGGCTGGAGGAGGTTACAGAGATAGCGAGGAGTGCAGGGGCTGGAGGAGGTTACAGAGGTAGGGAGGGGTGTAGGGGCTGGAGGAGGTTACAGAGATAGGGAGGGGTGTAGGGGCTGGAGGAGGTTACAGAGATCGGGAGGAGTGTAGGGGCTGGTGGAGGTTACAGAGATAGGGAGGGGTGTAGTGGCTGGAGGAGGTTACAGAGATAGGGAGGTGTGTAGGGGCTGGAGAGGGTTACAGAGATAGGGACGGGAGTATGGGCTGGAGGAGGTTACAGAGATCGGGAGGAGTGCAGGGGCTGGAGGTGGGTACAGAGGTAGGGAGGGGTGTAGAGGCTGGAGGAGGTTACAGAGATAGGGAGGGATGTAGGGCTGGTGGAGGTTACAGAGATAGGGAGGCGTGTAGGGGCTGGAGGGGGATGCAGAGATAGGGAGTGGTGTATGGGCTGGAGGGGCTTACAGAGATAGGGAGGTGTGTAGAGGCTGGAGGAGGTTACAGAGATAGGGAGGGGTATAGGGGCTAGAGGGGTTTGCAAGATAGGGAGCGGTGTAGGGGCTGGAGAGGGTTACAGAGATAGGGAGGGGTGTAGAGGCTGGAGGAGGTTACAGAGATAGGGAGGCGTATAGGGGCTAGAGGGGTTTGCAAGATAGGGAGCGGTGTCGGGGCTGGAGGGGGTTACAGAGATAGGGAGGGGTGTAGGGGCTGGAGGAGCTTACAGAGATAGGGAGGGGTGTAGGGCTGGTGGAGCTTACAGAGATAGGGAGGGGTGTAGATGCTGGAGGAGGTTACAGAGATAGAGAGGGGTGTAGGGGCTGGAGGGGGTTACAGAGATAGGGAGGTGTGTAGGGGCTGGAGGCGGTTACAGAGATAGGGAGGGGTGTAGGGGCTGGAGGAGGTTACAGAGATCGGGAGTGCTGTCTGGGCTGGAGGAGGTTACAGAGATAGGGAGGAGTGTTGGGGCTGGAGGCGGTTACAGAGATAGGGAGGGGTGTAGGGGCTGGAGGTGGTTACAGAGATAGGGAGGGGTGTAGGGGCTGGAGGAGGTTACAGAGATCGGGAGTGCTGTCTGGGCTGGAGGAGGTTACAGAGATAGAGAGGGGTGTAGGGGCTGGAGGAGGTTACAGAGATAGGGAGGGGTGTAGGTGCTGGAGGAGGTTACAAAGATAGGGAGCGGTGTAGCGGCTGGAGGTTACAGAAATAGGGAGGGTGTAGGGGTTGGAGGAGGTTACAGACATAGGGAGGGGTATAGGGCCTGGAGGAGGTTACAGAGATAGGGAGTGTTGTAGGGGCTGGAGGAGGTTACAGAGATAGCGAGGAGTGCAGGGGCTGGAGGAGGTTACAGAGATAGGGAGGGGTGTAGGGGCTGGAGGAGGTTACAGAGATAGGGAGGGGTGTAGGGGCTGGAGGAGGTTACAGAGATAGGGAGGGGTGTAGGGGCTGGAGGGGGTTACAGAGATAGGGAGGAGTGTAGGGGCTGGTGGAGGTTACAGAGATAGGGAGGGGTGTAGTGGCTGGAGGAGGTTACAGAGATAGGGAGGTGTGTAGGGGCTGGAGAGGGTTACAGAGATAGGGACGGGAGTATGGGCTGGAGGAGGTTACAGAGGTAGGGAGGGGTGTAGGGGCTGGAGGAGGTTACAGAGATCGGGAGGAGTGCAGGGGCTGGAGGTGGGTACAGAGGTAGGGAGGGGTGTAGAGGCTGGTGGAGGTTACAGAGATAGGGAGGCGTGTAGGGGCTGGAGGAGGTTACAGAGATAGGGAGGCGTGTAGGGGCTGGAGGAGGTTACAGAGATAGGGAGGCGTGTAGGGGCTGGAGGAGGTTACAGAGATAGGGAGGCGTGTAGGGGCTGGAGGAGGTTACAGAGATAGGGAGCGGTGTAGGGGCTGGAGGAGGTTACAGAGATAGGGAGGGGTGTAGGGGCTGGAGGGGGTTACAGAGATAGGGAGCGGTGTAGGGGCTGGAGAGGGTTACAGAGATAGGGAGGGGTGTAGAGGCTGGAGGAGGTTACAGAGATAGGGAGGGGTATAGGGGCTGGAGGGGTTTGCAAGATAGGGAGCGGTGTCGGGGCTGGAGGAGGTTACAGAGAGAGGGAGGGGTGTAGGGGCTGGAGGAGCTTACAGAGATAGGGAGGGGTGTAATTGCTGGAGGAGGTTACAGAGATAGGGAGCGGTGTAGGGGCTGGAGGTGGTTACAGAGATAGTGAGGGGCGTAGGGGCTGGAGGAGGTTACAGAGATAGTGAGGGGTGTAGGGGCTGGAGGAGGTTACAGAGATAGGGAGGGGTGTAGGGGCTGGAGGTGGTTACAGAGATAGGGAGGGGAGTAGGGCTGGAGGAGCTTACAGAGATAGGGAGGGGAGTAGGGCTGGAGGAGGTTACAGAGATAGGGAGGGGTGTAGTGGCTGGAGAAGGTTACAGCGATAGGGAGGGGTGTTGGGGCTGGAGGAGGTTACAGAGATAGGGAGGGGTGTAGGGGCTGGAGGTGGTTACAGAGATAGGGAGGGGTGTAGGGGCTGGATGAGGTTACAGAGATAGGGAGGGGTGTAGGGGCTGGAGGAGGTTACAGAGATAGGGAGGGGTGTAGGGGCTGGAGGAGGTTACTGAGATAGGGAGGGGTATACGGGCTGGAGGAGGTTACAGAGATAGGGAGAGGGTGTAGGGGCTGGAGGGGGTTACAGAGATAGGGAGGGGTGTAGGTGCTGGAGGAGGTTACAGAGATAGAGAGGGGTATAGGGGCTGGAGGGGTTACAGAGATAGGGAGGGGTGTAGGGGCTGGAGGTGGTTACAGAGATAGGGAGGGGGAGAGGGGCTTGAGGGGGTTACAGAGATACGGAGGGGTGTAGGGGCTGGAGGAGGTTACAGAGATAGGGAGGGGTGTAGGGGCTGGAGGTGGTTACAGAGATAGGGACGGGAGTATGGGCTGGAGGGGGTTACAGAGATAGGGAGAGGATGTAGGGGCTGGAGGAGGTTACAGAGATAGGTCGGAGTGTTGGGGCTGGAGGAGGTTACAGAGGTAGGGAGGGGTGTAGGGGCTGGAGGAGGTTACAGAGTTCGGGAGGAGTGCAGGGGCTGGAGGGGGATGCAGAGATAGGTCGGAGTGCAGGGGCTGGAGGAGGTTACAGAGGTAGGGAGGGGTGTAGGGGCTGGAGGAGGTTACAGAGATCGGGAGGAGTGCAGGGGCTGCAGGTGGGTACAGAGGTAGGGAGGGGTGTAGAGGCTGGAGGAGGTTACAGAGATAGGGAGGGATGTAGGGCTGGTGGAGGTTACAGAGATAGGGAGGCGTGTAGGGGCTGGAGGGGGATGCAGAAATAGGGAGTGGTGTATGGGCTGGAGGGGCTAACAGAGATAGGGAGGGGTGTAGGGGCTGGAGGGGTTACAGAGATAGGGAGGGGTGCAGGGGATGGTGGGGGTTACAGAGATAGGGAAGTGTGTAGGGGCTGGAGGGGGTTACAGAAATAGGGAGTGGTGTAGGGGCTGGAGTAGGTTACAGAGATAGGGAGGGGTGTAGGGGCTGGAGGAGGTAACAGAGATAGGGAGGGGTGTAGGGGCTGGAGGGGTTACAGAGATAGGGAGGGGTGTTGGGGCTGGAGGAGGTAACAGAGATAGGGAGGGGTGTTGGGGCTGGGGGAGGTTGCAGAGACAGGGAGGGGTGTTGGGGCTGCAGGAGGTAACAGAGATAGGGAGGGGTGTAGGGGCTGGAGGAGGTTACAGAGATAGGGAGGGGTGTAGAGGGCTGGAGGAGGTTACAGAGATAGGGAGGGGTGTAGAGGGCTGGAGGAGGTTACAGAGATAGGGAGTGGTGTAGGGGCTGGAGGAGGTTACAGAGATAGGGAGGGGTATAGAGGGCTGGAGGAGGTTACAGAGATAGTGAGGGGTGTAGTGCCTGGAGAAGGTTACAGAGATAGGGAGGGGTGCAGTGGCTGGAGGAGGTTACAGAGATAGGGAGGGGTGTATGGGCTGGAGGAGGTTACAGAGATAGGGAGAGGTGTAGGGGCTGGATGAGGTTACAGAGATAGGGAGGAATGTAGGGGCTGGAGGAGGTTACAGAGATAGGGAGGGGTGTAGGGGCTGGAGGTGGTTACAGAGATAGGGAGGGGTGTAGGGGCTGCAGGAGGTTACAGAGATAGGGAGGGGTATACGGGCTGGAGGAGGTTACAGAGATAGGGAGGGTTGTAGTGGCTGGAGGAGGTTACAGAGATAGGGAGGGGTGTATGGGCTGGAGGAGGTTACAGAGATAGAGAGGGGTGTAGGGGCTGGAGGGGGTTACAGAGATAGGGAGGGGTGTGGGGGCTGGAGGTGGTTACAGAGATAGTGAGGGGTGTAGGGGCCGGAGGAGGTTACAGAGATAGTGAGGGGTGTAGGGGCTGGAGGGGGTGACAGAGATAGGGAGGGATGTAGGGCTGGAGGAGGTTACAGAGATAGGGAGGTGTGTCGGGGCTGGTGGAGGTTACAGAGATAGGGAGGGGTGAAGGGGCTGGAGGAGGTTACAGAGATAGGGAGGGGTGTAGGGGCTGGAGGAGGTTACAGAGAGAGGGAGGGGTGTAGGGGCTGGAGGAGGTTACAGAGATAGGGAAGTGTGTAGGGGCTGGAGGAGGTTACAGAGATAGAGAGGGGTTTAGAGGCTGGAGGTGGTTACAGAGATAGGGAGGAGTGTTGGGGCTGGAGGAGGTTACAGAGATAGGGAGGGGTGTCGGGGCTGGAGGACGTTACAGAGATAGGGAGGGGTGTAGTGGCTGGAGGAGGTGACAGAGATCGGGAGGAGTATACGGGCTGGATGAGGTTACAGAGATAGGGAGGGGTGTAGGGGCTGGAGGGGGTTACAGAGATAGGGAGGGGTGTAGGGGCTGGAGGAGGTTATAGAGATAGGGAGGGGTGTAGTGGCTGGAGGAGGTGACAGAGATCGGGAGGAGTGTTGGGGCCAGAGGAGGTTACATCGATAGGGAGGGGTGTAGGGGCTGGAGGGAGTTACAGAGATAGGGAATGGTGTAGTGGCTGGAGGAGGTTACAGAGATAGGGAGGGGTATAGGGGCTGGAGGGGGTTATCGATAGAGGGAGTGGTGTAGGGGCTGGAGGAGGTTACAGAGATAGGGAGGGATGTAGGGGCTGGAGGAGGTTACAGAGATAGGGAGGAGTGTTGGGGCTGGAGGAGGTTACAGAGATAGGGAGGGGTATACGGGCTGGATGAGGTTACAGAGATTGGGAGGGGTGAAGGGGCTGGAGGAGGTTACAGAGATAGGGAGGGGTGTAGTGGCTGGAGGAGGTTACAGAGATAGGGAGGGGTGTAGGGGCTGGAGGTGGTTACAGAGATAGGGAGGGGTGTAGGGGCTGGAGGAGGTTACAGAGATAGGGAGCGGTGTAGGGGCTGGAGGAGGTTACAGAGATAGGGAGGGGTGAAGGGGCTGGAGGAGGTTACAGAGATAGGGAGGGGTGTAGGGGCTGGAGGAGGTTACAGAGAGAGGGAGGGGTGTAGGGGCTGGAGTAGGTGACAGAGATCGGGAGGGGTTCAGAGGCTGGAGGGGGTTACAGAGATAGGGAGGGGTGTAGGGGCTGGAGGAGGTTACAGAGATAGGGAGGGGTGTAGGGGCTGGAGGGGGTTACAGATATAGGGAGGGGTGTAGTGGCTGGAGGAGGTTACAGAGATAGGGAATGGTGTAGTGGCTGGAGGAGGTTACAGAGATAGGGAGGGGAGTAGCGGCTGGAGGTGGTTACAGAGATAGGGAGGGGTATAGGGGCTGGAGGAGGTAACAGAGATAGGGAGGGGTGGAGGGGCTGGAGGAGGTTACAGAGATAGGGAGGAGTGTAGGGGCTGGAGGAGGTTACAGAGATAGGGTGGGGTGTCGGGGCTGGAGGAGGTTACAGAGATAGGGTGGGGTGTAGGGGCTGGAGGATGTAACAGAGATAGGGAGGGGTGTAGGGGCTGGAGGAGGTAACAGAGATAGGGAGGGTGTAGGGGCTGGAGGAGGTTACAGAGATAGGGAGGAGTGTAGCGGCTGGAGGAGGTTACAGAGATAGGGTGGGGTGTAGGGGCTGGAGGAGGTAACAGAGATAGGGAGGGGTGTAGGGGCTGGAGGAGGTAACAGAGATAGGGAGGGTGAAGGGGCTGGAGGAGGTAACAGTGATAGGGAGGTGTGTAGGGGCTGGAGGTGGTTACAGAGATAGGGAGGGGTGTAGGGGCTGGAGGTGGTAACAGAGATAGTGAGGGGTGTAGGGGCTGGAGGAGGTTACAGAGACAGTGAGGGGTGTAGGGACTGGAGGAGGTTACAGAGATAGGGAGGGGTGTAGGGGCTGGAGGAGGTTACAGAGATAGGGAGGGGTGTTGGGGCTGGGGGAGGTTGCAGAGATAGGGAGGGGTGTTGGGGCTGGAGGAGGTTACAGAGATAGGGAGGGGTGTTGGGGCTGGAGGAGGTTACAGAGATAGGGAGGGGTGTTGGGACTGGAGGAGGTAACAGAGATAGGGAGGGGTGTTGGGGCTTGGGGAGGTTGCAGAGATAGGGAGGGGTGTAGGGACTGGAGGTGGTTACAGAGATAGGGAGGTGTGTAGGGGCTGGAGGAGGTAACAGAGATAGGGAGTGATGTCTGGGCTGGAGGAGGTTACAGAGATAGAGAGGGGTTTAGAGGCTGGAGGTGGTTACAGAGATAGGGAGGAGTATTGGGGCTGGAGGAGGTTACAGAGATAGGGAGGGATGTAGGGCTGGTGGAGGTTACAGAGATAGGGAGGGGTGTAGGGGCTGGAGGAGGTTACCGAGATAGGGAGGAGTATACGGGCTGGATGAGGTTACAGAGATAGGGAGGGGTTCAGAGGCTGGAGGAGGTTACAGAGATAGTGAGGAGTGTTGGGGCCGGAGGAGGTTACATCGATAGGGAGGGGTATATGGGCTGGACGAGGTTACAGAGATAGGGAGGGGTGAAGGGGCTGGAGGACGTTATAGAGATAGGGAAGTGTGTAGGGGCTGGAGGAGGTTACAGAGATAGGGAGGGGTGAAGGGGCTGGAGGAGGTTACAGAGATGGGGAGGGGTGTAGGGGCTGGGGGAGGTTACAGAGATAGGGAGGAGTATACGGGCTGGATGAGGTTACAGAGATAGGGAGGGGTTCAGAGGCTGGAGGAGGTTACAGAGATAGTGAGGAGTGTTGGGGCCGGAGGAGGTTACATCGATAGGGAGGGGTATATGGGCTGGACGAGGTTACAGAGATAGGGAGGAGTGTTGGGGCTGGAGGAGGTTCCAGAGATAGGGAGGGATGTAGGGCTGGTGGAGGTTACAGAGATAGGGAGGGGTGTAGTGGCTGGAGGTGGTTACAGAGATAGGGAGGGGTGTAGGGGCTGGAGGAGGTTACAGAGATAGGGAGGGGTATACGGGCTGGATGAGGTTACAGAGATTGGAAGGGGTGAAGGGGTTGGAGGAGGTTACAGAGATAGGGAGGGGTGTAGTAGCTGGAGGAGGTTACAGAGATAGGGAGGGGTGTAGGGACTGGAGGGGGTTACAGAGATAGGGAATGGTGTAGTGGCTGGAGGAGGTTACAGAGATAGGGAGGGGAGTAGTGGCTGGAGGAGGTTACAGAGATAGGGAGGGGTATACGGGCTGGATGAGGTTACAGAGATTGGAAGGGGTGAAGGGGTTGGAGGAGGTTACAGAGATAGGGAGGGGTGTAGTAGCTGGAGGAGGTTACAGAGATAGGGAGGGGTGTAGGGGCTGGAGGTGGTTACAGAGATAGGGAGGGGTGTAGTGGCTGGAGGAGGTTACAGAGATAGGGAGGGGTATAGTGGCTGGAGGAGGTTACAGAGATAGGGAGGGGTGTAGGGGCTGGAGGTGGTTACAGAGATAGGGAGGGATATAGGGGCTGGAGGGGGTTATAGATAGATGGAGGGGTGTAGGGGCTGGAGGAGGTTACAGAGATAGGGAGGGATGTAGGGGCTGGAGGGGGTTACAGAGATAGGGAGGGGAGTAGCGGCTGGAGGTGGTTACAGAGATAGGGAGGGGTGTAGGGACTGGAGGGGGTTACAGAGATAGGGAATGGTGTAGTGGCTGGAGGAGGTTACAGAGATAGGGAGGGGAGTAGCGGCTGGAGGTGGTTACAGAGATAGGGAGGGGTGTAGGGGCTGGAGGGGGTTACAGATATAGGGAGGGTGAAGGGGCTGGAGGAGGTAACAGTGATAGGGAGGTGTGTAGGGGCTGGAGGTGGTTACAGAGATAGGGAGGGGTGTCGGGGCTGGAGGAGGTTACAGAGACAGTGAGGGGTGTAGGGACTGGAGGAGGTTACAGAGATAGGGAGGGGTGTAGGGGCTGGAGGAGGTTACAGAGATAGTGAGGGGTGTTGGGACTGGAGGAGGTTACAGAGATAGGGAGGGGTGTAGGGGCTGGAGGAGGTAACAGAGATATGAGGGTGTAGGGGCTGGAGGAGGTTACAGAGATAGGGAGGACTGTAGCGGCTGGAGGAGGTTACAGAGATAGGGTGGGGTGTAGGGGTTGGAGGAGGTAACAGAGATAGTGAGGGGTGTAGGGGCTGGAGGAGGTAACAGAGATAGGGAGGGTGAAGGGGCTGGAGGAGGTAACAGTGATAGGGAGGTGTGTAGGGGCTGGAGGTGGTTACAGAGATAGGGAGGGGTGTAGGGGCTGGAGGTGGTTACAGAGATAGGGAGGTGTGTAGGGGCTGGAGGAGGTAACAGAGATAGGGAGGGGTGTTGGGGCTGGGGGAGGTTGCAGAGATAGGGAGGGTGTAGGGGCTGGAGGAGGTTACAGAGATAGGGAGGGGTGTAGGGGGCTGGAGGAGGTTCCAGAGATAGGGAGGTGTGTAGGGGCTGGAGGAGGTAACAGAGATAGGGTGGGGTGTAGGGGCTGGAGGAGGTTACAGAGATAGGAAGGGGTGTAGGGGCTGGAGGAGGTAACAGTGATAGGGAGGTGTGTAGGGGATGGAGGTGGTTACAGAGAGAGGGAGGGGTGTAGGGGCTGGAGTAGGTGACAGAGATAGGGAGGGGTGTAGGGGCTGGAGGAGGTTACAGAGATAGGGAGGGGTGTAGGGGCTGGAGGAGTTACAGAGATAGGGAGGGGTGTAGGGGCTGGAGGGGGTTACTGAGATAGGGAGGGGTATAGGGGCTGGAGGGGGTTACTGAGATAGGGAGGGGTATAGGGGCTGGAGGGGGTTATAGATAGATGGAGGGGTGTAGGGGCTGGAGGAGGTTACAGAGATAGGGAGGGGAGTAGGGGCTGGAGGGGGTTACTGAGATAGGGAGGGGTAGAGGGGCTGGAGGGGGTTATAGATAGATGGAGGGGTGTAGGGGCTGGAGGAGGTTACAGAGATAGGGAGGGGAGTAGCGGCTGGAGGTGGTTATAGATAGATGGAGGGGTGTAGGGGCTGGAGGAGGTTACAGAGATAACGAGGGGTGTAGGGGCTGGAGGAGGTTACAGAGATAGGGAGGGGTGTATGTGCTGGAGGGGGTTACAGAGATAGGGAGGGGTGTAGGGGCTGGAGGAGGTTACAGAGATAGTGAGGGGTGTAGGGACTGGAGGAGCTTACAGAGATAGGGAGGTGTGTAGGGGCTGGAGGAGGTAACAGAGATAGGGAGGGTGTAGGGGCTGGAGGAGGTAACAGTGATAGGGAGGGGTGTAGGGGCTGGAGGTGGTTACAGAGATAGGGAGGGGTGTAGGGGCTGGAGGTGGTTACAGAGATAGTGAGGGGTGTAGGGGCTGGAGGAGGTTACAGAGATAGTGAGGGGTGTAGGGACTGGAGGAGCTTACAGAGATAGGGAGGGGTGTAGGGCTGGAGGAGGTTACAGAGATAAGGAGGGGTGTAGTGGCTGGAGAAGGTGACAGAGATAGGGAGGGGTGTAGTGGCTGGAGGAGGTTACAGAGATAGGGAGGGGTGTAGGGGCTGGATGAGGTTACAGAGATAGGGAGGGGTGTAGTGGCTGGAGGAGGTTACAGCGATAGGGAGGGGTATATGGGCTGGACGAGGTTACAGAGATAGGGAGGGGTGTAGTGGCTGGAGGAGGTTACAGAGATAGGGAGGGGTGTAGGGGCTGGATGAGGTTACAGAGATAGGGAGGGGTGTAGTGGCTGGAGGGGGTTACAGAGATAGGGAGGGGTGTAGGGGCTGGAGGTGGTTACAGAGATAGGGAGGGGTGTAGGGGCTGGATGAGGTTACAGAGATAGGGAGGGGTGTAGGGGCTGGAGGAGGTTACAGAGATAGGGAGGGGTGTAGGGGCTGGAGGAGGTTACCGAGATAGGGAGGGGGAGAGGGGTTTGAGGGGGTTACAGAGATAGGGAGGGGTGTAGGGGCTGGAGGGGGTTACAGAGATAGGGAGGGGTGTAGGGGCTGGAGGGGGTTACAGAGATAGGGAGGGGTGTAGGGGCTGGTGGGGGTTACAGAGATAGGGAGGGGTGTAGTGGCTAGAGGAGGTTACAGAGATAGGGAGGGGTGTAGTGGCTGGAGGGGGTTACAGAGATAGGGAGTGATGTAGGTCTGGTGGAGGTTACAGAGATAGGGAGTGATGTAGGTCTGGTGGAGGTTACAGAGATAGGGAACACAAAGGCAGACTATTATCTGGATGGTGACAGATTAGGAAAAGGGGAGGTGCAACGAGACCTGGGTGTCATGGGACATCAGTCATTGAAGGTTGGCCATGCAGGTACAGCAGGCGGTGAAGAAAGCAAATGGTATGTTGGCCTTCATAGCGAGGGGATTTGAGTACAGGGGCAGGGAGGTCTTGCTGCAGTTGTACAGGGCCTTGGTGAGGCCACACCTGGAGTATTGTGTACAGTTTTGGTCTCCTAACCTGAGGAAGGACATTCTTGCTATTGAGGGAGTGCAGCGAAGGTTCACCAGACTGATTCCCGGGATGGTGGGACTGACATATGAGGAGAGACTGGATCAACTGGGCCTTTATTCATTGGAGTTTAGAAGGATGAGAGGGGACCTCATAGAAACATATAAAATTCTGACGGAACTGGACAAGTTAGATGCGGGAAGAATGTTCCCGATGTTGGGGAAGTCCAGAACCAGGGGTCACAGTCTGAGGATAAGGGGTAAGCCATTTAGGACCGAGATGAGGAGAAACTTCTTCACCCAGAGAGTGGTGAACCTGTGGAATTCCCGGCCGCAGAGAGTTGTTGGGACCAGTTCATTGGATATATTCCAGAGGGAGTTAGATGTGGCCCTTACGGCTAAAGGGATCAAGGGGTATGGAGAGAAAGCAGGAAAGGGGTACTGAGGGAATGATCAGCCATGATCTGATTGGATGGTGGTGCAGGCTCGAAGGGCCGAATGGCCGACTCCTGCACCTATTTACTGTGTTTCTCTGTTTCTATCCCCCTGGCACTGACCTCTCACCCTGCAGCCTGCGCTCCACATCACCGGGTGGGCGCCCGGGGGCCCACGTGCAGTGGGGGCGGGAAGAGGAGGGGACTTGATGATGTCACGGCGCAGGCCCCGCCCTCCTGTCTGTGACAAC
>NW_027250669.1:85000-127800 GCF_044704955.1 Pristiophorus japonicus | reverse complement strand
TAATCCTAACCCGAACACAAATGCTAGCATTAACCTGAACTCTAACCCTAACCCTAACACTATCCATAACCCTAAACCGAACCCTAACCTAACCCTAACTTTAAAACTAAGCCTAGCCCTAGACCGGATCCTAACCCGAACCCTAACCTTAACCATAACCCTAACCCTAGACCTAACCCTAAACCTAAAACTAACCCTAATCTGAACCCTAATCCTAACACTAACCCTAACCCTAACCCTAACCCTAAACCTAACACTAACCTTAGCCCTATCCCGAGCCCTAGCCCTGATCCTAACCCTAACCCTAACCATACACCTAACCCTAACCCTAACCCTAACCCTAACCCTAACCCTAACCCTAACCCTAACCCTAACCCTAACCCTAACCCTAACCCTAACCCTAACCCTAACCCTAACCCTAACCCTAACCCTAACCCTAACCCTAACCCTAACCCTAGCCCTAACACTAACCTAAATCTAACCCTAACCTTTTCCCTAACCCTAACCCAAACACTAACACTAACACTAAACCTAGCACTAGCACTAAAGCTAGCCCTAACCCTAACCCTAACCCTAACCCTAGACCTAACCCTAACCCTAAAACTAACCCTAGCCCTAACCTTAACCCTAGCCCTAGCCCTAGCCCAAGCCCGAACCCTAATGCTAGCCCTAACCCTCATCCTAACCCAAATGATAACCCTAACCCTAAATCTAACCCTAGCCCTAACACTAACCCTAAACCTAACCCCAACCCTAACCCTAATCCTAACCCTAACACTAACCCTAATCCTAACCCTAACACTAACCCTAGTGCTAGCACTAGCCCTAGCCCTAACCCTAACCCTAACGCTAACCCTAGCCCGAACCCTAGCACTAACACTAAACCAAACCCTAATCCTAAGCCTAACCCTAAACCTAACACTAACCCTAACCCTAGTCCTAATCCTAACCCTAACCCTAACCCTAAACCTAATCCGAGCCGTAACCCTAAACCTAACACTAACCCTGGCCCTAACCCTAAACCTAACCCTAACCCTAACCCATACCGTAACCCTAATCCCAGCCATAACCCTAACCCTAATCCTAACCCTAACCCTAACCCTAGCCCTAGCTCGAGCTCTAACCTTAACCCTAACCCAACCCCAACCCTAACCCTAACCCTCGCCCTAGCATTAGACCCAACCCTAAACCTAACCCTAACCCTACCCCTAAACCTAGCCCTAACCTCAAACCTAACCGTAACCGTAACACTAACCCTAACCCTAACTCTAACACTAACCCTAACCCTAACCCTAACCCTAAGCCTAACCCTAAACTTAATCGTAACCCTAACCCTAGCCCGAAACCTACCCCTAACCTCAAACCTAACCCTAACCGTAACACTAACCCTAACCCTAACCCTAATCCTAACCCTAACCCTAACCCTAAACCTAACCCTGACATTATCCATAACCCTAACCCGAACCCTAACCTAACCCTAATTCTAACCCTAACCGTAACCCTAACCCTAAACCTAACCCTAACCCTAGCCCTAACCCGAACCCTAGCCCTGATCCTAACCCTAACCCTAACCCTAACCCGAACCCTAACCCTAACCCTAGCCCTAACTCTAACACTATCCCTAAACCTAACCCTAACCCTAACCCTAACCCGAACACTAACCCTAGCCCTGAACCTAACCTAAACCTTACATTGCCCAAATCATAACACTAACCCTAACCCTAACCCTAATCCTAAACCGAACCCTAACTCTAACACTAACCATAGCCCTAAACCTAATCCTAACCCTAGCCCTAACGCTAGCCCTAACCCTAATCCTAGCCCTAACCCTAAACCTAACCCTAACCCTAACCCTAGCCCTAATCCTAACACTAACCCTAACCCTAACCCTAAACCTAAATCTAATCCTAACCCTAGCCCTAGCCCTAACCTTAACCCTAACCCTAACCCTAAACCTAGCCCTAACACTAACCCTAACCCTAACCCTAACCCTCGCCCTAACTCTAACCCTAACATTAACCCTAACCCTAATCCTAAACCTAAAACTAACCCTAGCCCTAGCACTAGCCCTAGCCGTAAGCCTAATACTAACCCTAACCCTAACCATAACCCTAATCCTAGCAGTAACCCTAACCCTAAACCTAACCCTAACACTAACCCGAGCCCTAGCCCTAGCCCTAACCCTAACCCTAACCTGAACACTAGCCCTAACGCTAAACCTAACCCTAACCCTAGCCCTAAACCTAGCCCTAACCCTAATCCTAACCCTAACCGTAAACCTAATCCTAGCCCTAACCCTAACCCTAGCCCTAATCTTAACCCTAGCCCTAGACCTAACCCTAGCCCAAGCCCGAACCCTAACACTAGCCCTAACCCTAATCCTAATCCTAAAGATAACCCAAACCCTAACCCTAACCCTAAACCTAGCCCTAACACTAACCCTAACCCTAACCCTAACCATCGCCCTAACTCTAACCCTAACATTAACCCTAACCCTAATCCTAAACCTAAAACTAACCCTAGCCCTAGCACTAGCCCTAGCCGTAAGCCTAATACTAACGCTAACCCTAACCCTAACCCTAATCCTAGCAGTAACCCTAACCCTAAACCTAACCCTAACACTAACCCAAGCCCTAGCCCTAGCCCTAACCCTAACCTGAACACTAGCCCTAACGCTAAACCTAACCCTAACCCTAGCCCTAAACCTAGCCCTAACCCTAATCCTAACCCTAACCGTAAACCTAATCCTAGCCCTAACCCTAACCCTAGCCCTAACCCTAAGCCTAACCCTAACCCTAACCCTAACCCTAACCCTAACCCTAACCCTAACCCTAACCCTAATCCTAATCCTAAAGATAACCCAAACCCTAAATCTAACCGTAGCCCTAACACTAACCCTAACCCTAACCCTAACCATAAATCTAACCCTAATCCTAACCCTAACCCTAACCCTAGCCCTAACCTAAACCCTAACCCTAACCCTAATCCTAACACTGACACTAACGCTAGCCTTATCCCTAACCCTAACCGTAAAACTATCCCTAACCCTAACCCAAACCCTAACCCTATCCTAACCCTAACCCTACCCCTAACACTAGCCCTAGCCCGAACCCTAAACCTAACCCAAACACTAACCCTAATCCTAATCCTAACCCTAACCCTAACCCCAACCCTAACCCTAGACCGAGCCCTAACCATAGCCCTAGCCCTGAACCTAACCCTAACCCTAAACCTAACCCGAACTCTAAACCAAACCCTAACCCTAACCCAATCCCAAACCCTCACTCAAACACTAACCCTAGCCCTGAACCTAACCTAAACCTAACATTGCCCTAATCCTAACACTAACCCGAACCCTAACCCTCACCCTAATCCTAAACCTAATCCTAAACCTAGCCCTAACCCTGACCCTAACCCTAACCTGAACCCTAACACTAAGCCGAGCACTAGCACTAGCCGTAGCCCAACCCGAAATCTAACCCTAACCCTAAACCTAACCCTAACCCTAACCCTAATCCTAAGCCTCGCCCTAACCCTAACACTACCCCTAACACTAATCCTTACCCTAACCCTAAGCCTAACCCTAACCCTAAACCTAACCCTAATGCTAAACCTAACCCTAGCCCTAAAGCTAGCCCTAACCCTAACCCTAACCCTAACCCTAATCCTAGCCCTAACCCTAACCCTAACCCTAACCCTAACCCTAACCCTAACCCTAACCCTAACCCTAAACCTAACCCTAACTCTAAATCAAACCCTAACCCTAACCCAATCCCAAACCCTAACTCAAACACTAACCCTAGCCCCGAACCTAACCTAAAGCTAACATTGCCCTAATCCGAACACTAACCCGAACCCTAACCCTAACCTTAATCCTAAACCTAATCCTAAACCTAGCCCTAACCCTGACCCTAACCCTAACCTGAACCCTAACACTAAGCCGAGCCCTAGCACTAGCCGTAACCCAACCCTAAATCTAACCCTAAACCAAAACCTAACCCTAACCCTAACCCTAATCATAAGCCTAGCCCTAACCCTAACACTACCCCTAACACTAATCCTTACCCTAACCCTATCCCTAACCCTAACCCTAAACCTAACCCTAATGCTAAACCTAACCCTAGCCCTAAAGCTAGCCCTAACCCTAACCCTAACCCTAATCCTAGCCCTAACCCTAACCTTAACCCTAACCCTAGCCCTAACATTAACCCTAGCCCTAGCCCTAGCCCAAGCCCGAACCCTAATGCTAGCCCTAACCCTAATCCTAACCCAAATGATAACCCTAACCCTAAATCTAACCCTAGCCCTAACACTAACCCTAACCCTAACCCTAACCCTAACCCTAACCCAAAACCTAACCCTAACCCTAACCCTAACCCTAACCCTAACCCTAACCCTAACCCTAACCCTAACCCTAACCTAACCCTAACCCTAACCCTAATCCTAACCCTAACCCTAACCCTAACCCTAACCCTAACCCTAACCCTAACCCTAATGATAACCCTAACCCTAAATCTAACCCTAGCCCTAACACTAACCCTAAACCTAACCCCAACCCTAACCCTAATCCTAACCCTAACACTAACCCTAATCCTAACCCTAACACTAACCCTAGTGCTAGCACTAGCCCTAGCCCTAACCCTAACCCTAACACTAACCCTAGCCCTAAACCTAGCCCTAACACTAAACCAAACCCTAATCCTAAGCCTAACCCTAAACCTAACACTAACCCAAACCCGAGCCCTAATCCTAACCCTAACCCTAAACCTAATCCGAGCCGTAACCCTAAACCTAACACTAACCCTGGCCCTAACCCTAAACCTAACCCTAACCCTAACCCATACCCAAACCCTAATCCCAGCCCTAACCCTAACCCTAATCCTAATCCTAACCCTAACCCTAGCCCTAGCTCGAGCTCTAGACTTAACCCTAACCCAACCCCAACCCTAACCCTAACCCTCGCCCTAGCACTAGACCCAACCCTAAACCTAACCCTAACCCTAACCTCAAACCTAACCGTAACCGTAACACTAACCCTAACCCTAACTCTAACACTAACCCTAACCCGAACCCTAACCCTAATCCTAAACGTAACACGAACCCTAACCCTAACCCAAACACTAACGCTAGCCCTAACCCTAACCCTAAACCGAACCCTAACACTATCCATAACCCTAACCAGAACCCTAACCTAACCCTAACCCTAACCCTAACCCTAACCCTTACCCTAACCCTAACCCGAGCCCTGAACCTAACCTAAACCTAACATTGCCCAAATCATAACACTAACCCTAACCCAAACCCTAATCCTAACCCTAACACTAACCCTAGCGCTAGCACTAGCCCTAGCCCTAACCCTAACCCTAATCCTAACCCTAGCCCTAACGCTAGCCCTAACCCTAATCCTAGCCCTAACCCTAAACGTAACCCTAACCCTAACCCTAGCCCTAATCCTAACACTAACCCTAACCCTAACCCTAAACCTAAATCTAATCCTAACCCTAACCCTAAACCTAAATCTAATCCTAACCCTAGCCCCAGCCCTAACCTTAACCCTAACCCAAACCTAACCCTAGCCCTAACATTAATCCTAACCCTAACCCTAACCCTCGCCCTAACTCTAACCCTAACACTAACCCTAACCCTAATCCTAAACCTAAAACTAACCCTAGCCCAAGCACTACCCCTAGCCGTAAGCCTAATACTAACCCTAACCCTAACCCTAACCCTAATCCTAGCCCTAACCCTAACCCTAAACCTAACCCTAACACTAACCCTAGCCCTAGCCCTAGCCCTAACCCTAACACTAGCCCTAACGCTAAACCTAACCCAAACCCTAGCCCTAAACCTAGCCCTAACCCTAACCCTAACCCTAAACCTAATCCTAGCCCTAACCCTAACTCTAGCCCTAATCTGAACCCTAGCCCTAGACATAACCCGAGCCCAAGCCCGAACCCTAACGCTAGCCCTAACCCTAATCCTAACCCTAAAGATAACCCTAACCCTAAATCTAACCCTAGCCCTAACACTAACCCTAACCCTAACCCTAACCCTAAATCTAATGCTAACCCTAACCCTAACCCTAACCCTAGCCCTAACCTAAACCCTAACCCTAACCCTAATCCTAACACTGACATTAAGGCTAGCCTTATCCCGAACCCTAACCGTAAAACTATCCCTAACCCAAACCCAAACCCAAACCCTATCCTAACCCTAACACTACCCCTAACACTAGCCCTAGCCCGAACCCTAAACCTAACCCTAACCCTAACCCTAACCCTAACCCTAACCCTAGCCCGAGCCCTAACCATAGCCCTAGCCCTGAACCTAACCCTAACCCTAACCCTAAACCTAACCCTAACTCTAAACCCTAACCCTAACCCTAACCCTAACCCTAACCCTAACCCTAACCCTAACCCTAACCCTAATCCTAACACTGACACTAACGCTAGCCTTATCCCGAAACCTAACCGTAAAACTATCCCTAACCCAAACCCAAATCCAAACTCTATCCTAACCCTAACACTACCCCTAACACTAGCCCTAGCCCGAACCCTAAACCTAACCCTAACCCTAACCCTAACCCTAACCCTAACCCTAGCCCTAACCCGAGCCCTAACACTAACCCTGACCCTAGCCCTAACCCTAACCCTAACCCTAACCCTAACCCTAACTCTAACCCTAACCGAACCTAAACCTAACATTGCCCTAATCCTAACACTAACCCGAACCCTAACCCTAACCCTAATCCTAAACCTAATCCTAAACCTAGCCCTAACCCTGACCCTAACCCTAACCTGAACCCGAACACTAAGCCGAGCCCTAGCACTAGCCGTAGCCCAAACCTAAATCTAACCCTAAACCTAAACTTAATCATAGCCCTAACCCTAACCCTAATCCTAAGCCTAGCCCTAACACTAACACTACCCCTAACACTAATCCTTACCCTAACTCTAACCCTAACCCTAACCCTAAACCTAACCCTAATGCTAAACATAACCCTAATCCTAACCCTAACCCTAACCCTAACCCTAACCCTAACCCTAACACTAAATGACCTAACCCTAAACCTAACACTAACCCTAATCCTAACCCTAATCCTAACCCTAACCCAAACCGTAACCCTAACCCTAAATCTAACCCTAACCCGAGCCCTAACCCGAGCCCTAGCCCTGACACTAACCCTAACCCTAACCTTACCCCTAACCCTAACCCTAACCCTAGCCCTAACTCTAACACTATCACTAAACCTAACCCTAACCCTAACCCTAACCCGAACACTAATCCTAGCCCCGAACCTAACCTAAAGCTAACATTGCCCTAATCCTAACACTAACCCGAACCCTAACCCTAACCCAATCCTAAACCTAATCCTAAACCTAGCCCTAACCCTGACCCTAACCCTAACCTGAACCCTAACACTAAGCCGAGCACTAGCACTAGCCGTAGCCCAACCCGAAATCTAACCCTAACCCTAAACCTAACCCTAACCCTAACCCTAATCCTAAGCCTAGCCCTAACCCTAACACTACCACTAACACTAATCCTTACCCTAACCCTAACCCTTACCCTAACCCTAAACCTAACCCTAATGCTAAACCTAACCCTAGCCCTAAAGCTAGCCCTAACCCTAACCCTAACCCTAATCCTAGCTCTAACCCTAACCCTAACCCTAACCCTAACCCTAACCCTAACCCTAACCCTAACCCTAAACCTAACCCTAACTCTAAATCAAACCCTAACCCTAACCCAATCCCAAACCCTAACTCAAACACTAACCCTAGCCCCGAACCTAACATAAAGCTAACATTGCCCTAATCCTAACACTAATCCTAAACCTAGCCCTAACCCTGACCCTAACCCTAACCTGAACCCTAACACTAAGCCGAGCCCTAGCACTAGCCGTAACCCAACCCTAAATCTAACCCTAACCCAAAACCTAACCCTAACCCTAACCCTAATCCTAAGCCTAGCCCTAACCCTAACACTACCCCTAACACTAATCCTTACCCTAACCCTAACCCTAACCCTAACCCTAACCCTAAACCTAACCCTAATGCTAAACCTAACCCTAGCCCTAAAGCTAGCCCTAACCCTAACCCTAACCCTAACCCTAATCCTAGCCCTAACCCTAACCTTAACCCTAACCCTAGCCCTAACCTTAACCCTAGCCCTAGCCCTAGCCCAAGCCCGAACCCTAATGCTAGCCCTAACCCTAATCCTAACCCTAATGATAACCCTAACCCTAAATCTAACTCTAGCCCTAACACTAACCCTAAACCTAACCCCAACCCTAACCCTAATCCTAACCCTAACACTAACCCTAATCCTAACCCTAACACTAACCCTAGTGCTAGCACTAGCCCTAGCCCTAACCCTAACCCTAACACTAACCCTAGCCCTAAACCTAGCCCTAACACTAAACCAAACCCTAATCCTAAGCCTAACCCTAAACCTAACACTAACCCAAACCCTAGCCCTAATCCTAACCCTAACCCAAAACCTAATCCGAGCCGTAACCCTAAACCTAACACTAACCCTGGCCCTAACCCTAAACCTAACCCTAACCCTAACCCATACCCAAACCCTAATCCCAGCCCTAACCCTAACCCTAATCCTAATCCTAACCCTAACCCTAGCCCTAGCTCGAGCTCTAGACTTAACCCTAACCCAACCCCAACCCTAACCCTAACCCTCGCCCTAGCACTAGACCCAACCCTAAACCTAACCCTAGCCCTAACCTCAAACCTAACCGTAACCGTAACACTAACCCTAACCCTAACTCTAACACTAACCCTAACCCTAACCCTAACCCTAAGACTACCGCTAAACCTAATCCTAACCCTAACCCTAGCCCTAAACCTACCCCTAAACTCAAACCTAACCCTAACCGTAACACTAACCCGAACCCTAACCCTAATCCTAAACGTAACACGAACCCTAACCCTAACCCAAACACTAACGCTAGCCCTAACCCTAACCCTAAACCGAACCCTAACACTATTCATAACCCGAACCCGAACCCTAACCTAACCCTAACCCTAACCCTAACCCTAACCCTAACCCTAACCCTAACCCGAGCCCTGAACCTAACCTAAACCTAACATTGCCCAAATCATAACACTAACCCTAACCCAAACCCTAATCCTAACCCTAACACTAACCCTAGTGCTAGCACTAGCCCTAGCCCTAACCCTAACCCTAATCCTAACCCTAGCCCTAACCCTAGCCCTAACCCTAATCCTAGCCCTAACCCTAAACGTAACCCTAACCCTAACCCTAGCCCTAATCCTAACACTAACCCTAACCCTAACCCTAAACCTAAATCTAATCCTAACCCTAACCCTAAACCTAAATCTAATCCTAACCCTAGCCCCAGCCCTAACCTTAACCCTAACCCTAACCCTAACCCTAACCCTAGCCCTAACATTAACCCTAACCCTAACCCTAACCCTAACCCTCGCCCTAACTCTAACCCTAACACTAACCCTAACCCTAATCCTAAACCTAAAACTAACCCTAGCCCTAGCACTACCCCTAGCCGTAGTCCTAATACTAACCCTAACCCTAACCCTAACCCTAATCCTAGCCCTAACCCTAACCCTAAACCTAACCCTAACACTAACCCTAGCCCTAGCCCTAGCCCTAACCCTAACACTAGCCCTAACGCTAAACCTAACCCAAACCCTAGCCCTAAACCTAGCCCTAACCCTAACCCTAACCCTAACCCTAAACCTAATCCTAGCCCTAACCCTAACTCTAGCCCTAATCTTAACCCTAGCCCTAGACATAACCCTAGCCCAAGCCCGAACCCTAACGCTAGCCCTAACCCTAATCCTAACCCTAAAGATAACCCTAACCCTAAATCTAACCCTAGCCCTAACACTAACCCTAACCCTAACCCTAATCCTAAGCCTAGCCCTAACCCTAACACTACCCCTAACACTAATCCTTACCCTAACCCTAACCCTAACCCTAACCCTAAACCTAACCCTAATGCTAAACCTAACCCTAGCCCTAAAGCTAGCCCTAACCCTAACCCTAACCCTAACCCTAATCCTAGCCCTAACCCTAACCTTAACCCTAACCCTAGCCCTAACCTTAACCCTAGCCCTAGCCCTAGCCCAAGCCCGAACCCTAATGCTAGCCCTAACCCTAATCCAAACCATAATGATAACCCTAACCCTAAATCTAACCCTAGCCCTAACACTAACCCTAAACCTAACCCCAACCCTAACCCTAATCCTAACCCTAACACTAACCCTAATCCTAACCCTAACACTAACCCTAGTGCTAGCACTAGCCCTAGCCCTAACCCTAACCCTAACACTAACCCTAGCCCTAAACCTAGCCCTAACACTAAACCAAACCCTAATCCTAAGCCTAACCCTAAACCTAACACTAACCCAAACCCTAGCCCTAATCCTAACCCTAACCCTAAACCTAATCCGAGCCGTAACCCTAAACCTAACACTAACCCTGGCCCTAACCCTAAACCTAACCCTAACCCTAACCCATACGCAAACCCTAATCCCAGCCCTAACCCTAACCCTAATCCTAATCCTAACCCTAACCCTAGCCCTAGCTCGAGCTCTAGACTTAACCCTAACCCAACCCCAACCCTAACCCTAACCCTCGCCCTAGCACTAGACCCAACCCTAAACCTAACCCTAACCCTAACCTCAAACCTAACCGTAACCGTAACACTAACCCTAACCCTAACTCTAACACTAACCCTAACCCTAACCCTAACCCTAACCCTAAGACTACCGCTAAACCTAATCCTAACCCTAACCCTAGCCCTAAACCTACCCCTAAACTCAAACCTAACCCTAACCGTAACACTAACCCGAACCCTAACCCTAATCCTAAACGTAACACGAACCCTAACCCTAACCCAAACACTAACGCTAGCCCTAACCCTAACCCTAAACCGAACCCTAACACTATCCATAACCCTAACCCGAACCCTAACCTAACCCTAACCCTAACCCTAACCCTAACCCTAACCCTAACTCGAGCCCTGAACCTAACCTAAACCGAACATTGCCCAAATCATAACACTAACCCTAACCCAAACCCTAATCCTAACCCTAACACTAACCCTAGCGCTAGCACTAGCCCTAGCCCTAACCCTAACCCTAATCCTAACCCTAGCCCTAACCCTAGCCCTAACCCTAATCCTAGCCCTAACCCTAAACGTAACCCTAACCCTAACCCTAGCCCTAATCCTAACACTAACCCTAACCCTAACCCTAAACCTAAATCTAATCCTAACCCTAACCCTAAACCTAAATCTAATCCTAACCCTAGCCCCAGCCCTAACCTTAACCCTAACCCTAACCCTAACCCTAGCCCTAACATTAACCCTAACCCTAACCCTAACCCTCGCCCTAACTCTAACCCTAACACTAACCCTAACCCTAATCCTAAACCTAAAACTAACCCTAGCCCTAGCACTACCCCTAGCCGTAAGCCTAATACTAACCCTAACCCTAACCCTAACCCTAATCCTAGCCCTAACCCTAACCCTAAACCTAACCCTAACACTAACCCTAGCCCTAGCCCTAGCCCTAACCCTAACACTAGCCCTAACGCTAAACCTAACCCAAACCCTAGCCCTAAACCTAGCCCTAACCCTAACCCTAACCCTAACCCTAAACCTAATCCTAGCCCTAACCCTAACTCTAGCCCTAATCTTAACCCTAGCCCTAGACATAACCCTAGCCCAAGCCCGAACCCTAACGCTAGCCCTAACCCTAATCCTAACCCTAAAGATAACCCTAACCCTAAATCTAACCCTAGCCCTAACACTAACCCTAACCCTAACCCTAACCCTAACCCTAAATCTAACCCTAACCCTAACCCTAACCCTAACCCTAGCCCTAACCTAAACCCTAACCCTAACCCTAATCCTAACACTGACATTAAGGCTAGCCTTATCCCGAACCCTAACCGTAAAACTATCCCTAACCCAAACCCAAAACCAAACCCTATCCTAACCCTAACACTACCCCTAACACTAGCCCTAGCCCGAACCCTAAACCTAACCCTAACCCTAACCCTAACCCTAACCCTAACCCTAACCCTAACCCTAGCCCGAGCCCTAACCATAGCCCTAGCCCTGAACCTAACCCTAACCCTAAACCTAACCCTAACTCTAAACCATAAACCTAGCCCTAACCCGAGCCCTAACACTAACCCTGACCCTAGCCCTAACCCTAACCCTAACCCTAACCCTAACCCTAAGCCTAACCCTAATCCTAACCCTAACCCTAACCCTAACCCTAATCCTAACGCTGACACTAATGCTAGCCTTATCCCGAACCCTAACCGTAAAACTATCCCTAACCCAAACCCAAATCCAAACTCTATCCTAACCCTAACACTACCCCTAACACTAGCCCTAGCCCGAACCCTAATCCTAACCCTAACCCTAACCCTAACCCTAACCCTAACCCTAGCCCTAACTCGAGCCCTAACACTAACCCTGACCCTAGCCCTAACCCTAACCCTAACCCTAACCATAACCCTAACCCTAACCCTAACCCTAACTCTAACCCTAACCTAACCTAAACCTAACATTGCCCTAATCCTAACACTAACCCGAACCCTAACCCTAACCCTAATCCTAAACCTAATCCTAAACCTAGCCCTAATCCTGACCCTAACCCTAACCTGAACCCTAACACTAAGCCGAGCCCTAGCACTAGCCGTAGCCCAAACCTAAATCTAAACCTAACCCTAAACTTAATCATAGCCCTAACCCTAACCCTAATCCTAAGCCTAGCCCTAACCCTAACACTACCCCTAACACTAATCCTTACCCTAACTCTAACCCTAACCCTAACCCTAAACCTAACCCTAACGCTAAACATAACCCTAATCCTAACCCTAACCCTAACCCTAACCCTAACCCTAACCCTAAATGACCTAACCCTAAATCTAACACTAACCCTAATCCTAACCCTAATCCTAACCCTAACCCAAACCGTAACCCTAACCCTAAACCTAACCCTAACCCGAGCCCTAACCCGAGCCCTAGCCCTGACACTAACCCTAACCCTAACCCTACACCTAACCCTAACCCTAACCCTAGCCCTAACTCTAACACTATCACTAAACCTAACCCTAACCCTAACCCTAACCCGAACACTAACCCTAGCCCTGAACCTAACCTAAACCTAACATTGCCCAAATCATAACACTAACCCTAACCCTAACCCTAATCCTAAACCGAACCCTAACTCTAACACTAACCATAGCCCTAACCCTAATCCTAACCCTAACCCTAACCCTAACCCTAACCCTAACCCTAGCCCTTACCTTAACCCTAACCCTAAACCTAACCCTAACACTAACCCTAACCCTAATCCGAAACCTAAAACTAACCCTAGCCCTAGCACTAGCCCTAGCCGTAAGCCTAATACTAACCCTAACCCTAACCCTAACCCTAACCCTAATCCTAGCCCTAACCCTAACCCTAAACCTAACCCTAACACTAACCCTAGCCCTAGCCCTAGCCCTAACCCTAAACCTAACCCTAACCCTAGCCCTAAACCTAGCCCTAACGCTAACCCTAACCCTAAACCTAATCCTAGCCCTAACCCTAACCCTATCCCTAATCTTAACCCTAGCCCTAGACATAACCCTAGCCCAAGCCCGAACCCTAACGCTAGCCCTAACCCTAATCCTAACCCTAAAGATAACCCAAACACTAAATCTAACCCTAGCCCTAACACTAACCCTAAGCCTAACCCTAACCCTAAATCTAACCCTAACCCTAACCTTAACCCTAACTCTAACCCTAGCCCTAACCTAAACCCTAACCCTAACCCTAATCCTAACACTGGCACTAACGCTAGCCTTATCCCTAACCCTAACCGTAAAACTATCCCTAACCCTAACCCAAACCCTAACCCTATCCTAACCCTAACCCTACCCCTAACACTAGCCCTAGCCCGAACCCTAAACCTAACCCAAACACTAACCCTAACCCTAATCCTAACCCTAACCCTAACCCTAACCCTAGCCCGAGTCCTAACCATAGCCCTAGCCCTGAACCTAACCCTAACCCTAAACCTAACCCTAACTCTAAACCAAACCCTAACCCTAACCCAATCCCAAACCCTAACTCAAACACTAACCCTAGCCCTGAACCTAACCTAAACCTAACATTGCCCTAATCCTAACACTAAACCGAACCCTAACCATAACCCTAATCCTAAACCTAATCCTAAACCTAGCCCTAACCCTGACCCTAACCCTAACCTGAACCCTAACACAAAGCCGAGCCCCAGCACTAGCCGTAGCCCAACCCTAAATCTAACCCTAACCCTAAACCTAATCATAGCCCTAACCCTAACCCTAATCCTAAGCCTAGCCCTAACCCTAACACTACCCCTAACACTAATCCTTACCCTAACCCTAACCCTAACCCTAACCCTAACCATAACCCTAACCCTAACCCTAACGCTAACCCTAACCCTAACCCTAACCCGAGTCCTAATGCTTACCCTTATCCTAACACTAAACCTAACCCTAACCCTATCACTAACCCTAACCCTAACATTGCCCTAATCCTAACACTAACCCAAGCCCTAACCCTAACCGTAGACCTAAACCTAACCCTAGCCCTAACACTAACCTAAATCTAACCCTAACCCTATCCCTAACCCTAACCCAAACACTAACACTAACACTAAACCTAGCACTAGCACTAGACCTAGCCCTAACCCTAACCCTAACACAAATCCTGGACCTCACTCTAACCCTAACCCGAGCGCTAACGCTAACCCTAACGCTAGCCCTGAACCTAACCTAAAGCTAATATTGCCCTAATCCTAACACTAACCCTAACCCTAACACTAACCCTAACCCTAACACTAGCCCTAGCTCTAGCCCTAACCTTAACACTAACCCAACCCCAACCCTAACCCTAACCCTCGCCCTAGCACTAGACGTAACCCTAAACCTAACCCTAACCCTACACCTAAACCTAGCCCTAACCTCAAACCTAACCCTAACCGTAACACTAACCCTAACCCTAACTCTAACCCTAACCCTAACCCTAAGCCTAACCCTAAACCTAATCCTAACTGTAACCCTAACCCTAACCATAATTCTAAACCAAGCTCTAGCCCTAAACCTAGCCCTAGCCCTAACCCTCACCATAGCCCTAACACTAACCCTAGCCCTAACCCTAACCCTAACCTTAACCCTAAACCAAACCCCAACCCTTACCCTAACCCTAACCCAAGCCCTAACCCTAATCCTAACCCTAACCCTAACCATAATTCCAACCCTACTTCTAGCCCTAACCCTAGCCCTAGCCCTAAACCACACCCTAGCCTTAACACTAACCCTAACACGAACCGTAACCCTAACCCTAACCCTAACCCTAACCCTAACCCAAACCCTAACCCTAACCCTAACTCTAACCTAACCCTAACGTTAACCCTAACCTGAACCCTAGCCCTAGCCCTAGCCCTAACCCTAGCCCTAGCCCTAGCCCTAGCCCTAACTCTAACCCTAAACCTAACCCTAACGCGATCCCTAGCACTTACCCTCAGCCTAACCCTAGCCCTAACACTAAACCTAACCCGAACTCTAATCCTAACCCGAACACAAATGCTAGCATTAACCTGAACTCTAACCCTAACCCTAACACTATCCATAACCCTAAACCGAACCCTAACCTAACCCTAACTTTAAAACTAAGCCTAGCCCTAGACCGGATCCTAACCCGAACCCTAACCTTAACCATAACCCTAACCCTAGACCTAACCCTAAACCTAAAACTAACCCTAATCTGAACCCTAATCCTAACACTAACCCTAACCCTAACCCTAACCCTAAACCTAACACTAACCTTAGCCCTATCCCGAGCCCTAGCCCTGATCCTAACCCTAACCCTAACCATACACCTAACCCTAACCCTAACCCTAGCCCTAACTCTAAAACTATCCCTAAACCTAACCCTAACCCTAACCCGAACACTAACCCGAACACTAACCCTAACCCTGAAACTAACCTAAGCCTAACATTGCCCTAATCAGAACACTAACCCTAGCTCTAACTCTAACCCTAACCCTAATCCTAACCCTAAAACTAACCCTAGCGCTAGCACTAGCCCTTGCCCTAACCCTAACCCTAACGCTAACCCGAGCCCTAACACTAGCCCTAACCCTAATCCTAATCCTAATCCTAAAACTAACCCTAAACCTAACCCTAACCCTAATCCTAACCCTAAACCTAACACTAACCCTAACCCGAGCCCTAACCCTAACCCTAACCCTAACCCTAACCCTAACCCTAACCCTAACCCTAACCCTAACCCTAACCCTAACCCTAACCCTAACCCTAACCCTAACCCTAACCCTAACCCTAACCCTAACCCTAACCCTAACCCTAACCCTGGCCCTAATCCTAAACCTAACCCAAACCCTAACCCATACCCTAACCCTAATCCCAGCCCTAACCCTAACCCTAATCCTAACCCTAACCCTAACCGTACCTCTAGCTCGAGCTCTAACCTTAACCCTAACCCAACCCCAACCCTAACCCTAACCCTCGCCCTAGCACTAGACCCAACCCTAAACCTAAACCTAACCTGAACTCTAAACCAAACCCTAACCCTAACCCAATCCCAAACCCTAACTCAAACACTAACCCTAGCCCTGAACCTAACCTAAAACTAACATTGCCTTAATCCTAACATAACCCGAACCCTAACCCTAACCCTAATCCTAAACCTAATCCTAAACCGAGCCCTAACCCTGTCCGTAACCCTAACCTGAACCCGAACACTAAGCCGAGCCCTAGCACTAGCCGTAGCCCAAACCTAAATCTAACCCTAACCCTAAACCTAATCATAGCCCTAACCCTAACCCTAATCCTAAGCCTAGCCCTAACCCGAACACTACCCCTAACACTAACCCTAACCCTAACTCTAACACTAACCCTAACCCTAACTCTAACCCTAAGCCTAACCCGAAACCTAATCCTAACACTAACCCTAGCCCTAAACCTACCCCTAACCTCAAACCTAACCCTAACCGTAACACTAACCCTAACTCTAATCCTAAACCTAACCCGAACCCTAACCCTAACCCAAACACTAACGCTAGCCCTAACCCTAACCCTAAACCTAACCCTAACATGATCCATAACCCTAACCCGAACCGTAACCTAACCCTAATTCTAACACTAACCGTAACCCTAACCCTAGACCTAACCCTAAACCTAACACTAACCCTAATCCTAACCCTAATCCTAACTCTAACCCAAACCGTAACCCTAACCCTAAACCTAACCCTAACCCTAGCCCTAACCCGAGCCCTAGCCCTGACACTAACCCTAACCCTAACCCTAACCCTAATCCTAAACCTAATCCTAAACCTAGCCCTAACCCTGACCCTAACCCTAACCTGAACCCTAACACTAAGCCGAGCCCTAGCACTAGCCGTAGCCCAAACCTAAATATAACCCTAACCCTAAACCTAATCATAGCCCTAACCCTAACCCTAATCCTAAGCCTAGCCCTAACCCTAACACTACCCCTAACACTAATCCTTACCCTAACTCTAACCCTAACCCTAACCCTAAACCTAACCCTAACGCTAAACCTAACCCTAGCCCTAAAGCTAGCCCTAACCCTAACCCTAACCCTAATTCTAACACTAACCGTAACCCTAACCCTAGACCAAACCCTAAACCTAACACTAACCCTAATCCTAACCCTAATCCTAACTCTAACCCAAACCGTAACCCTAACCCTAAACCTAACCCTAATCCGAGCCCTAACCCGAGCCCTAGCCCTGACACTAACCCTAACCCTAACCGTACCCCTAACCCTAACCCTAACCCTAGCCCTAACTCTAACACTATCACTAAACCTAACCCTAACCCTAACCCTAACCCGAACACTAACCCTAGCCCTGAACCTAACCTAAACCTAACATTGCCCAAATCATAACACTAACCCTAACCCTGACCCGAATCCTAAACCGAACCCTAACTCTAACACTAACCATAGCCCTAACCCTAATCCTAACACTAGCCCTAACCCTAGCCCTAACCCTAATCCTAGCCCTAACCCTAAACCTAACCCGAACCCTAACCCTAGCCCTAATCCTAACATTATCCCTAACCCTAACCCTAAACCTAAATCTAATCCTAACCCTAGCCCTAGCCCTAATCTTTACCCTAACCCTAACCCTAACCCTAGCCCTAACACTAACCCTAACCCTAACCCTAACCCTCGCCCTAACTCTAACCCTAACACTAACCCTAACCCTAATCCTAAACCTAAAACTAACCCTAGCCCTAGCACTAGCCCTAGCCATAAGCCTAATACTAAACCTTACCCTAACCCTAACCCTAATCCTAGCCCTAACCCTAACCCTAACCCTAACCCTAACCCTAACCCTAACCCTAACCCTAATCTTAACCCTAGCCCTTGACCTAACCCTAGCCCAAGCCCGAACCCTAACGCTAGCCCTAACCCTAATCCTAACCCTAAAGATAACCCAAACCCTAAATCTAACCCTAGCCCTAACACTAACCCTAACCCTAACCCTAACCCTAAATCTAACCCTAACCCTAACCCTAACCCTAACCCTAACCCTAGCCCTAACGTAAACCCTAACCCTAACCTTAATCCTAACACTGGCACTAACGCTAGCCTTATCCCTAACCCTAACCGTAAAACTATCCCTAACCCTAACCCAAACCCCAACCCTATCCTAACCCTAACCCTACCCCTAACACTAGCCCTAGCCCGAACACTAAACCTAACCCAAACACTAACCCTAACCCTAATCCTAACCCTAACCCTTACCCTTACCCTAGCCCGAGCCCTAACCATAGCCCTAGCCCTGAACCTAACCCTAACCCTAAACCTAACCCTAACTCTAAACCAAATCCTAACCCTAACCCAATCCCAAACCCTAACTCAAACACTAACCCTAGCCCTGACCCTAACCTAAACATAACATTGCCCGAATCCTAACACTAAACCGAACCCTAACCCTAACCCTAATCCTAAACCTAATCCTAAACCTAGCCCTAACCCTGACCCTAACCCTAACCTGAACCCTAACACAAAGCCGAGCCCTAGCACTAGCCGTAGCCCAACCCTAAATCTAACCCTAACCCTAAACCTAATCATAGCCCTAACCCTAACCCTAATCCTAAGCCTAGCCCTAACCCTAACACTACCCCTAACACTAATCCTTACCCTAACCCTAACCCTAACCCTAACCCTAACCATAACCCTAACCCTAACCCTAACGCTAACCCTAACCCTAACCCTAACCCGAGTCCTAATGCTTACCCTTATCCTAACACTAAACCTAACCCTAACCCTATCACTAACCCTAACCCTAACATTGCCCTAATCCTAACACTAACCCAAGCCCTAACCCTAACTGTAGACCTAAACCTAACCCTAGCCCTAACACTAACCTAAATCTAACCCTAACCTTTTCCCTAACCCTAACCCAAACACTAACACTAACACTAAACCTAGCACTAGCACTAAAGCTAGCCCTAACCCTAACCCTAACCCTAACCCTAGACCTAACCCTAACCCTAAAACTAACCCTAGCCCTAACCTTAACCCTAGCCCTAGCCCTAGCCCAAGCCCGAACCCTAATGCTAGCCCTAACCCTCATCCTAACCCAAATGATAACCCTAACCCTAAATCTAACCCTAGCCCTAACACTAACCCTAAACCTAACCCCAACCCTAACCCTAATCCTAACCCTAACACTAACCCTAATCCTAACCCTAACACTAACCCTAGTGCTAGCACTAGCCCTAGCCCTAACCCTAACCCTAACGCTAACCCTAGCCCGAACCCTAGCACTAACACTAAACCAAACCCTAATCCTAAGCCTAACCCTAAACCTAACACTAACCCTAACCCTAGTCCTAATCCTAACCCTAACCCTAAACCTAAACCTAATCCGAGCCGTAACCCTAAACCTAACACTAACCCTGGCCCTAACCCTAAACCTAACCCTAACCCTAACCCATACCGTAACCCTAATCCCAGCCATAACCCTAACCCTAATCCTAACCCTAACCCTAACCCTAGCCCTAGCTCGAGCTCTAACCTTAACCCTAACCCAACCCCAACCCTAACCCTAACCCTCGCCCTAGCACTAGACCCAACCCTAAACCTAACCCTAACCCTACCCCTAAACCTAGCCCTAACCTCAAACCGAACCGTAACCGTAACACTAACCCTAACCCTAACTCTAACACTAACCCTAACCCTAACCCTAACCCTAAGCCTAACCCTAAACTTAATCCTAACCCTAACCCTAGCCCTAAACCTACCCCTAACCTCAAACCTAACCCTAACCGTAACACTAACCCTAACCCTAACCCTAATCCTAACCCTAACCCTAACCCTAATTCTAACCCTAACCGTAACCCTAACCCTAAACCTAACCCTAACCCTAGCCCTAACCCGAACCCTAGCCCTGATCCTAACCCTAACCCTAACCCTAACCCGAACCCTAACCATAACCCTAGCCCTAACTCTAACACTATCCCTAAACCTAACCCTAACCCTAACCCTAACCCGAACACTAACCCTAGCCCTGAACCTAACCTAAACCTAACATTGCCCAAATCATAACACTAACCCTAACCCTAACCCTAATCCTAAACCGAACCCTAACTCTAACACTAACCATAGCCCTAAACCTAATCCTAACCCTAGCCCTAACGCTAGCCCTAACCCTAATCCTAGCCCTAACCCTAAACCTAACCCTAGCCCTAACCCTAACCCTAATCCTAACCCTAACCCTAACCCTAACCCTAAACCTAAATCTAATCCTAACCCTAGCCCTAGCCCTAACCTTAACCCTAACCCTAACCCTAAACCTAGCCCTAACACTAACCCTAACCCTAACCCTAACCCTCGCCCTAACTCTAACCCTAACATTAACCCTAACCCTAATCCTAAACCTAAAACTAACCCTAGCCCTAGCACTAGCCCTAGCCGTAAGCCTAATACTAACCCTAACCCTAACCATAACCCTAATCCTAGCAGTAACCCTAACCCTAAACCTAACCCTAACACTAACCCGATCCCTAGCCCTAGCCCTAACCCTAACCCTAACCTGAACACTAGCCCTAACGCTAAACCTAACCCTAACCCTAGCCCTAAACCTAGCCCTAACCCTAATCCTAACCCTAACCGTAAACCTAATCCTAGCCCTAACCCTAACCCTAGCCCTAATCTTAACCCTAGCCCTAGACCTAACCCTAGCCCAAGCCCGAACCCTAACACTAACCCTAACCCTAATCCTAATCCTAAAGATAACCCAAACCCTAACCCTAACCCTAAACCTAGCCCTAACACTAACCCTAACCCTAACCCTAACCCTCGCCCCAACTCTAACCCTAACATTAACCCTAACCCTAATCCTAAACCTAAAACTAACCCTAGCCCTAGCACTAGCCCTAGCCGTAAGCCTAATACTAACCCTAACCCTAACCCTAACCCTAATCCTAGCAGTAACCCTAACCCTAAACCTAACCCTAACACTAACCCAAGCCCTAGCCCTAGCCCTAACCCTAACCCTAACCTGAACACTAGCCCTAACGCTAAACCTAACCCTAACCCTAGCCCTAAACCTAGCCCTAACCCTAATCCTAACCCTAACCGTAAACCTAATCCTAGCCCTAACCCTAACCCTAGCCCTAACCCTAAGCCTAACCCTAACCCTAACCCTAACCCTAACCCTAACCCTAACCCTAACCCTAATCCTAATCCTAAAGATAACCCAAACCCTAAATCTAACCGTAGCCCTAACACTAACCCTAACCCTAACCCTAACCATAAATCTAACCCTAATCCTAACCCTAACCCTAACCCTAGCCCTAACCTAAACCCTAACCCTAACCCTAATCCTAACACTGACACTAACGCTAGCCTTATCCCTAACCCTAACCGTAAAACTATCCCTAACCCTAACCCAAACCCTAACCCTATCCTAACCCTAACCCTACCCCTAACACTAGCCCTAGCCCGAACCCTAAACCTAACCCAAACACTAACCCTAACCCTAATCCTAACCCTAACCCTAACCCCAACCCTAACCCTAGACCGAGCCCTAACCATAGCCCTAGCCCTGAACCTAACCCTAACCCTAAACCTAACCCGAACTCTAAACCAAACCCTAACCCTAACCCAATCCCAAACCCTCACTCAAACACTAACCCTAGCCCTGAACCTAACCTAAACCTAACATTGCCCTAATCCTAACACTAACCCGAACCCTAACCCTCACCCTAATCCTAAACCTAATCCTAAACCTAGCCCTAACCCTGACCCTAACCCTAACCTGAACCCTAACACTAAGCCGAGCACTAGCACTAGCCGTAGCCCAACCCGAAATCTTACGCTAACCCTAAACCTAACCCTAACCCTAACCCTAATCCTAAGCCTCGCCCTAACCCTAACACTACCCCTAACACTAATCCTTACCCTAACCCTAAGCCTAACCCTAACCCTAAACCTAACCCTAATGCTAAACCTAACCGTAGCCCTAAAGCTAGCCCTAACCCTAACCCTAACCCTAACCCTAATCCTAGCCCTAACCCTAACTCTAACCCTAACCCTAACCCTAACCCTAACCCTAACCCTAACCCTAAACCTAACCCTAACTCTAAATCAAACCCTAACCCTAACCCAATCCCAAACCCTAACTCAAACACTAACCCTAGCCCCGAACCTAACCTAAAGCTAACATTGCCCTAATCCGAACACTAACCCGAACCCTAACCCTAACCTTAATCCTAAACCTAATACTAAACCTAGCCCTAACCCTGACCCTAACCCTAACCTGAACCCTAACACTAAGCCGAGCCCTAGCACTAGCCGTAACCCAACCCTAAATCTAACCCTAACCCAAAACCTAACCCTAACCCTAACCCTAATCCTAAGCCTAGCCCTAACCCTAACACTACCCCTAACACTAATCCTTACCCTAACCCTATCCCTATCCCTAACCCTAAACCTAACCCTAATGCTAAACCTAACCCTAGCCCTAAAGCTAGCCCTAACCCTAACCCTAACCCTAATCCTAGCCCTAACCCTAACCTTAACCTTAACCCTAGCCCTAACATTAACCCTAGCCCTAGCCCTAGCCCGAACCCTAATGCTAGCCCTAACCCTAATCCTAACCCAAATGATAACCCTAACCCTAAATCTAACCCTAGCCCTAACACTAACCCTAACCCTAACCCTAACCCTAACCCAAAACCTAACCCTAACCCTAACCCTAACCCTAACCCTAACCCTAACCCTAACCCTAACCCTAACCCTAACCCTAACCTAACCCTAACCCTAACCCTAATCCTAACCCTAACCCTAACCCTAACCCTAACCCTAACCCTAACCCTAATGATAACCCTAACCCTAAATCTAACCCTAGCCCTAACACTAACCCTAAACCTAACCCCAACCCTAACCCTAATCCTAACCCTAACACTAACCCTAATCCTAACCCTAACACTAACCCTAGTGCTAGCACTAGCCCTAGCCCTAACCCTAACCCTAACACTAACCCTAGCCCTAAACCTAGCCCTAACACTAAACCAAACCCTAATCCTAAGCCTAACCCTAAACCTAACACTAACCCAAACCCGAGCCCTAATCCTAACCCTAACCCTAAACCTAATCCGAGCCGTAACCCTAAACCTAACACTAACCCTGGCCCTAACCCTAAACCTAACCCTAACCCTAACCCATACCCAAACCCTAATCCCAGCCCTAACCCTAACCCTAATCCTAATCCTAACCCTAACCCTAGCCCTAGCTCGAGCTCTAGACTTAACCCTAACCCAACCCCAACCCTAACCCTAACCCTCGCCCTAGCACTAGACCCAACCCTAAACCTAACCCTAACCCTAACCTCAAACCTAACCGTAACCGTAACACTAACCCTAACCCTAACTCTAACACTAACCCTAACCCGAACCCTAACCCTAATCCTAAACGTAACACGAACCCTAACCCTAACCCAAACACTAACGCTAGCCCTAACCCTAACCCTAAACCGAACCCTAACACTATCCATAACCCTAACCAGAACCCTAACCTAACCCTAACCCTAACCCTAACCCTAACCCTTACCCTAACCCTAACCCGAGCCCTGAACCTAACCTAAACCTAACATTGCCCAAATCATAACACTAACCCTAACCCAAACCCTAATCCTAACCCTAACACTAACCCTAGCGCTAGCACTAGCCCTAGCCCTAACCCTAACCCTAATCCTAACCCTAGCCCTAACCGGAGCCCTAACCCTAATCCTAGCCCTAACCCTAAACGTAACCCTAACCCTAACCCTAGCCCTAATCCTAACACTAACCCTAACCCTAACCCTAAACCTAAATCTAATCCTAACCCTAACCCTAAACCTAAATCTAATCCTAACCCTAGCCCCAGCCCTAACCTTAACCCGAACCCAAACCTAACCCTAGCCCTAACATTAATCCTAACCCTAACCCTAACCCTCGCCCTAACTCTAACCCTAACACTAACCCTAACCCTAATCCTAAACCTAAAACTAACCCTAGCCCAAGCACTACCCCTAGCCGTAAGCCTAATACTAACCCTAACCCTAACCCTAATCCTAGCCCTAACCCTAACCCTAACCCTAAACCTAACCCTAACACTAACCCTAGCCCTAGCCCTAGCCCTAACCCTAACACTAGCCCTAACGCTAAACCTAACCCAAACCCTAGCCCTAAACCTAGCCCTAACCCTAACCCTAACCCTAAACCTAATCCTAGCCCTAACCCTAACTCTAGCCCTAATCTGAACCCTAGCCCAAGACATAACCCGAGCCCAAGCCCGAACCCTAACGCTAGCCCTAACCCTAATCCTAACCCTAAAGATAACCCTAACCCTAAATCTAACCCTAGCCCTAACACTAACCCTAACCCTAACCCTAACCCTAAATCTAATGCTAACCCTAACCCTAACCCTAACCCTAGCCCTAACCTAAACCCTAACCCTAACCCTAATCCTAACACTGACATTAAGGCTAGCCTTATCCCGAACCCTAACCGTAAAACTATCCCTATCCCAAACCCAAACCCAAACCCTATCCTAACCCTAACACTACCCCTAACACTAGCCCTAGCCCGAACCCTAAACCTAACCCTAACCCTAACCCTAACCCTAACCCTAACCCTAGCCCTAACCCGAGCCCTAACACTAACCCTGACCCTAGCCCTAACCCTAACCCTAACCCTAACCCTAACCCTAACTCTAACCCTAACCGAACCTAAACCTAACATTGCCCTAATCCTAACACTAACCCGAACCCTAACCCTAACCCTAATCCTAAACCTAATCCTAAACCTAGCCCTAACCCTGACCCTAACCCTAACCTGAACCCGAACACTAAGCCGAGCCCTAGCACTAGCCGTAGCCCAAACCTAAATCTAACCCTAAACCTAAACTTAATCATAGCCCTAACCCTAACCCTAATCCTAAGCCTAGCCCTAACACTAACACTACCCCTAACACTAATCCTTACCCTAACTCTAACCCTAACCCTAACCCTAAACCTAACCCTAATGCTAAACATAACCCTAATCCTAACCCTAACCCTAACCCTAACCCTAACCCTAACCCTAACACTAAATGACCTAACCCTAAACCTAACACTAACCCTAATCCTAACCCTAATCCTAACCCTAACCCAAACCGTAACCCTAACCCTAAATCTAACCCTAACCCGAGCCCTAACCCGAGCCCTAGCCCTGACACTAACCCTAACCCTAACCTTACCCCTAACCCTAACCCTAACCCTAGCCCTAACTCTAACACTATCACTAAACCTAACCCTAACCCTAACCCTAACCCGAACACTAACCCTAGCCCCGAACCTAACCTAAAGCTAACATTGCCCTAATCCTAACACTAACCCGAACCCTAACCCTAACCCAATCCTAAACCTAATCCTAAACCTAGCCCTAACCCTGACCCTAACCCTAACCTGAACCCTAACACTAAGCCGAGCACTAGCACTAGCCGTAGCCCAACCCGAAATCTAACCCTAACCCTAAACCTAACCCTAACCCTAACCCTAATCATAAGCCTAGCCCTAACCCTAACACTACCACTAACACTAATCCTTACCCTAACCCTAACCCTTACCCTAACCCTAAACCTAACCCTAATGCTAAACCTAACCCTAGCCCTAAAGCTAGCCCTAACCCTAACCCTAACCCTAATCCTAGCTCTAACCCTAACCCTAACCCTAACCCTAACCCTAACCCTAACCCTAAACCTAACCCTAACTCTAAATCAAACGCTAACCCTAACCCAATCCCAAACCCTAACTCAAACACTAACCCTAGCCCCGAACATAACATAAAGCTAACATTGTCCTAATCCTAACACTAACCCGAACCCTAACCCTAACCCTAATCCTAAACCTAATCCTAAACCTAGCCCTAACCCTGACCCTAACCCTAACCTGAACCCTAACACTAAGCCGAGCCCTAGCACTAGCCGTAACCCAACCCTAAATCTAACCCTAACCCAAAACCTAACCCTAACCCTAACCCTAATCCTAAGCCTAGCCCTAACCCTAACACTACCCCTAACACTAATCCTTACCCTAACCCTAACCCTAACCCTAACCCTAACCCTAAACCTAACCCTAATGCTAAACCTAACCCTAGCCCTAAAGCTAGCCCTAACCCTAACCCTAACCCTAACCCTAATCCTAGCCCTAACCCTAACCTTAACCCTAACCCTAGCCCTAACCTTAACCCTAGCCCTAGCCCTAGCCCAAGCCCGAACCCTAATGCTAGCCCTAACCCTAATCCTAACCCTAATGATAACCCTAACCCTAAATCTAACCCTAGCCCTAACACTAACCCTAAACCTAACCCCAACCCTAACCCTAATCCTAACCCTAACACTAACCCTAATCCTAACCCTAACACTAACCCTAGTGCTAGCACTAGCCCTAGCCCTAACCCTAACCCTAACACTAACCCTAGCCCTAAACCTAGCCCTAACACTAAACCAAACCCTAATCCTAAGCCTAACCCTAAACCTAACACTAACCCAAACCCTAGCCCTAATCCTAACCCTAACCCTAAACCTAATCCGAGCCGTAACCCTAAACCTAACACTAACCCTGGCCCTAACCCTAAACCTAACCCTAACCCTAACCCATACCCAAACCCTAATCCCAGCCCTAACCCTAACCCTAATCCTAATCCTAACCCTAACCCTAGCCCTAGCTCGAGCTCTAGACTTAACCCTAACCCAACCCCAACCCTAACCCTAACCCTCGCCCTAGCACTAGACCCAACCCTAAACCTAACCCTAGCCCTAACCTCAAACCTAACCGTAACCGTAACACTAACCCTAACCCTAACTCTAACACTAACCCTAACCCTAACCCTAACCCTAAGACTACCGCTAAACCTAATCCTAACCCTAACCCTAGCCCTAAACCTACCCCTAAACTCAAACCTAACCCTAACCGTAACACTAACCCGAACCCTAACCCTAATCCTAAACGTAACACGAACCCTAACCCTAACCCAAACACTAACGCTAGCCCTAACCCTAACCCTAAACCGAACCCTAACACTATTCATAACCCGAACCCGAACCCTAACCTAACCCTAACCCTAACCCTAACCCTAACCCTAACCCTAACCCTAACCCGAGCCCTGAACCTAACCTAAACCTAACATTGCCCAAATCATAACACTAACCCTAACCCAAACCCTAATCCTAACCCTAACACTAACCCTAGCGCTAGCACTAGCCCTAGCCCTAACCCTAACCCTAATCCTAACCCTAGCCCTAACCCTAGCCCTAACCCTAATCCTAGCCCTAACCCTAAACGTAACCCTAACCCTAACCCTAGCCCTAATCCTAACACTAACCCTAACCCTAACCCTAAACCTAAATCTAATCCTAACCCTAACCCTAAACCTAAATCTAATCCTAACCCTAGCCCCAGCCCTAACCTTAACCCTAACCCTAACCCTAACCCTAGCCCTAACATTAACCCTAACCCTAACCCTAACCCTAACCCTCGCCCTAACTCTAACCCTAACACTAACCCTAACCCTAATCCTAAACCTAAAACTAACCCTAGCCCTAGCACTACCCCTAGCCGTAAGCCTAATACTAACCCTAACCCTAACCCTAACCCTAATCCTAGCCCTAACCCTAACCCTAAACCTAACCCTAACACTAACCCTAGCCCTAGCCCTATCCCTAACCCTAACACTAGCCCTAACGCTAAACCTAACCCAAACCCTAGCCCTAAACCTAGCCCTAACCCTAACCCTAACCCTAACCCTAAACCTAATCCTAGCCCTAACCCTAACTCTAGCCCTAATCTTAACCCTAGCCCTAGACATAACCCTAGCCCAAGCCCGAACCCTAACGCTAGCCCTAACCCTAATCCTAACCCTAAAGATAACCCTAACCCTAAATCTAACGCTAGCCCTAACACTAACCCTAACCCTAACCCTAATCCTAAGCCTAGCCCTAACCCTAACACTACCCCTAACACTAATCCTTACCCTAACCCTAACCCTAACCCTAACCCTAAACCTAACCCTAATGCTAAACCTAACCCTAGCCCTAAAGCTAGCCCTAACCCTAACCCTAACCCTAACCCTAATCCTAGCCCTAACCCTAACCTTAACCCTAACCCTAGCCCTAACCTTAACCCTAGCCCTAGCCCTAGCCCAAGCCCGAACCCTAATGCTAGCCCTAACCCTAATCCTAACCATAATGATAACCCTAACCCTAAATCTAACCCTAGCCCTAACACTAACCCTAAACCTAACCCCAACCCTAACCCTAATCCTAACCCTAACACTAACCCTAATCCTAACCCTAACACTAACCCTAGTGCTAGCACTAGCCCTAGCCCTAACCCTAACCCTAACACTAACCCTAGCCCTAAACCTAGCCCTAACACTAAACCAAACCCTAATCCTAAGCCTAACCCTAAACCTAACACTAACCCAAACCCTAGCCCTAATCCTAACCCTAACCCTAAACCTAATCCGAGCCGTAACCCTAAACCTAACACTAACCCTGGCCCTAACCCTAAACCTAACCCTAACCCTAACCCATACCCAAACCCTAATCCCAGCCCTAACCCTAACCCTAATCCTAATCCTAACCCTAACCCTAGCCCTAGCTCGAGCTCTAGACTTAACCCTAACCCAACCCCAACCCTAACCCTAACCCTCGCCCTAGCACTAGACCCAACCCTAAACCTAACCCTAACCCTAACCTCAAACCTAACCGTAACCGTAACACTAACCCTAACCCTAACTCTAACACTAACCCTAACCCTAACCCTAACCCTAACCCTAAGACTACCGCTAAACCTAATCCTAACCCTAACCCTAGCCCTAAACCTACCCCTAAACTCAAACCTAACCCTAACCGTAACACTAACCCGAACCCTAACCCTAATCCTAAACGTAACACGAACCCTAACCCTAACCCAAACACTAACGCTAGCCCTAACCCTAACCCTAAACCGAACCCTAACACTATCCATAACCCTAACCCGAACCCTAACCTAACCCTAACCCTAACCCTAACCCTAACCCTAACCCTAACCCGAGCCCTGAACCTAACCTAAACCTAACATTGCCCAAATCATAACACTAACCCTAACCCAAACCCTAATCCTAACCCTAACACTAACCCTAGCGCTAGCACTAGCCCTAGCCCTAACCTTAACCCTAATCCTAACCCTAGCCCTAACCCTAGCCCTAACCCTAATCCTAGCCCTAACCCTAAACGTAACCCTAACCCTAACCCTAGCCCTAATCCTAACACTAACCCTAACCCTAACCCTAAACCTAAATCTAATCCTAACCCTAACCCTAAACCTAAATCTAATCCTAACCCTAGCCCCAGCCCTAAACTTAACCCTAACCCTAACCCTAACCCTAGCCCTAACATTAACCCTAACCCTAACCCTAACCCTCGCCCTAACTCTAACCCTAACACTAACCCTAACCCTAATCCTAAACCTAAAACTAACCCTAGCCCTAGCACTACCCCTAGCCGTAAGCCTAATACTAACCCTAACCCTAACCCTAACCCTAATCCTAGCCCTAACCCTAACCCTAAACCTAACCCTAACACTAACCCTAGCCCTAGCCCTAGCCCTAACCCTAACACTAGCCCTAACGCTAAACCTAACCCAAACCCTAGCCCTAAACCTAGCCCTAACCCTAACCCTAACCCTAACCCTAAACCTAATCCTAGCCCTAACCCTAACTCTAGCCCTAATCTTAACCCTAGCCCTAGACATAACCCTAGCCCAAGCCCGAACCCTAACGCTAGCCCTAACCCTAATCCTAACCCTAAAGATAACCCTAACCCTAAATCTAACCCTAGCCCTAACACTAACCCTAACCCTAACCCTAACCCTAACCCTAACCCTAAATCTAACCCTAACCCTAACCCTAACCCTAACCCTAGCACTAACCTAAACCCTAACCCTAACCCTAATCCTAACACTGACATTAAGGCTAGCCTTATCCCGAACCCTAACCGTAAAACTATCCCTAACCCAAACCCAAAACCAAACCCTATCCTAACCCTAACACTACCCCTAACACTAGCCCTAGCCCGAACCCTAATCCTAACCCTAACCCTAACCGTAACCCTAACCCTAACCCTAGCCCTAACTCGAGCCCTAACACTAACCCTGACCCTAGCCCTAACCCTAAACCTAACCCTAACCATAACCCTAACCCTAACCCTAACCCTAACTCTAACCCTAACCTAACCTAAACCTAACATTGCCCTAATCCTAACACTAACCCGAACCCTAACCCTAACCCTAATCCTAAACCTAATCCTAAACCTAGCCCTAATCCTGACCCTAACCCTAACCTGAACCCTAACACTAAGCCGAGCCCTAGCACTAGCCGTAGCCCAAACCTAAATCTAAACCTAACCCTAAACTTAATCATAGCCCTAACCCTAACCCTAATCCTAAGCCTAGCCCTAACCCTAACACTACCCCTAACACTAATCCTTTCCCTAACTCTAACCCTAACCCTAACCCTAAACCTAACCCTAACGCTAAACATAACCCTAATCCTAACCCTAACCCTAACCCTAACCCTAACCCTAACCCTAACCCTAAATGACCTAACCCTAAATCTAACACTAACCCTAATCCTAACCCTAATCTTAACCCTAACCCAAACCGTAACTCTAACCCTAAACCTAACCCTAACCCGAGCCCTAACCCGAGCCCTAGCCCTGACACTAACCCTAACCCTAACCCTACACCTAACCCTAACCCTAACCCTAGCCCTAACTCTAACACTATCACTAAACCTAACCCTAACCCTAACCCTAACCCGAACACTAACCCTAGCCCTGAACCTAACCTAAACCTAACATTGCCCAAATCATAAAACTAACCCTAACCCTAACCCTAATCATAAACCGAACCCTAACTCTAACACTAACCATAGCCCTAACCCTAATCCTAACCCTAACCCTAACCCTAACCCTAACCCTAACCCTAACCCTAACCCTAGCCCTTACCTTAACCCTAACTCTAAACCTAACCCTAACACTAACCCTAACCCTAATCCGAAACCTAAAACTAACCCTAGCCCTAGCACTAGCCCTAGCCGTAAGCCTAATACTAACCCTAACCCTAACCCTAACCCTAACCCTAATCCTAGCCCTAACCCTAACCCTAAACCTAACCCTAACACTAACCCTAGCCCTAGCCCTAGCCCTAACCCTAAACCTAACCCTAACCCTAGCCCTAAACCTAGCCCTAACGCTAACCCTAACCCTAAACCTAATCCTAGCCCTAACCCTAACCCTAGCCCTAATCTTAACCCTAGCCCTAGACATAACCCTAGCCCAAGCCCGAACCCTAACGCTAGCCCTAACCCTAATCCTAACCCTAAAGATAACCCAAACACTAAATCTAACCCTAGCCCTAACACTAACCCTAAGCCTAACCCTAACCCTAAATCTAACCCTAACCCTAACCTTAACCCTAACTCTAACCCTAGCCCTAACCTAAACCCTAACCCTAACCCTAATCCTAACACTGGCACTAACGCTAGCCTTATCCCTAACCCTAACCGTAAAACTATCCCTAACCCTAACCCAAACCCTAACCCTATCCTAACCCTAACCCTACCCCTAACACTAGCCCTAGCCCGAACCCTAAACCTAACCCAAACACTAACCCTAACCCTAATCCTAACCCTAACCCTAACCCTAACCCTAGCCCGAGTCCTAACCATAGCCCTAGCCCTGAACCTAACCCTAACCCTAAACCTAACCCTAACTCTAAACCAAACCCTAACCCTAACCCAATCCCAAACCCTAACTCAAACACTAACCCTAGCCCTGAACCTAACCTAAACCTAACATTGCCCTAATCCTAACACTAAACCGAACCCTAATCATAACCCTAATCCTAAACCTAATCCTAAACCTAGCCCTAACCCTGACCCTAACCCTAACCTGAACCCTAACACAAAGCCGAGCCCCAGCACTAGCCGTAGCCCAACCCTAAATCTAACCCTAACCCTAAACCTAATCATAGCCCTAACCCTAACCCTAATCCTAAGCCTAGCCCTAACCCTAACACTACCCCTAACACTAATCCTTACCCTAACCCTAACCCTAACCCTAACCCTAACCCTAACCCTAACCATAACCCTAACCCTAACCCTAACGCTAACCCTAACCCTAACCCTAACCCGAGTCCTAATGCTTACCCTTATCCTAACACTAAACCTAACCCTAACCCAATCACTAACCCTAACCCTAACATTGCCCTAATCCTAACACTAACCCAAGCCCTAACCCTAACCGTAGACCTAAACCTAACCCTAGCCCTAACACTAACCTAAATCTAACCCTAACCCTATCCCTAACCCTAACCCAAACACTAACACTAACACTAAACCTAGCACTAGCACTAGACCTAGCCCTAACCCTAACCCTAACCCTAACCCTAGACCTAACCCTAACCCTAACACTAACCCGAACACTAGCTCCAGCCCGAGCCCTAACCCTAACTCTAAACCAAACCCTAACCCTAACCCGAACCCTAGCAATAACCCTTATCCTAACGCTAACCCTAACACTAACTCTTGCCCTAACCCGAACCATCACCCGAACCCTAAACCGAGCCCGAGTCCTAACCCTAACCCTAACACAAATCCTGGACCTCACTCTAACCCTAACCCGAGCGCTAACGCTAACCCTAACGCTAGCCCTGAACCTAACCTAAAGCTAATATTGCCCTAATCCTAACACTAACCCTAACCCTAACACTAACCCTAACCCTAACACTAGCCCTAGCTCTAGCCCTAACCTTAACACTAACCCAACCCCAACCCTAACCCTAACCCTCGCCCTAGCACTAGACGTAACCCTAAACCTAAGCCTAACCCTACACCTAAACCTAGCCCTAACCTCAAACCTAACCCTAACCGTAACACTAACCCTAACCCTAACTCTAACCCTAACCCTAACCCTAAGCCTAACCCTAAACCTAATCCTAACTGTAACCCTAACCCTAACCATAATTCTAAACCAAGCTCTAGCCCTAAACCTAGCCCTAGCCCGAACCCTCACCATAGCCCTAACACTAACCCTAGCCCGAACCCTAACCCTAACCTTAACCCTAAACCAAACCCCAACCCTAACCCTAACCCTAACCCAAGCCCTAACCCTAATCCTAACCCTAACCCTAACCATAATTCCAACCCTACTTCTAGCCCTAACCCTAGCCCTAGCCCTAAACCACACCCTAGCCTTAACACTAACCCTAACACGAACCGTAACCCTAACCCTAACCCTAACCCTAACCCTAACCCTAACCCAAACCCTAACCCTAACCCTAACTCTAACCTAACCCTAACGTTAACCCTAACCTGAACCCTAGCCCTAGCCCTAGCCCTAACCCTAGCCCTAGCCCTAGCCCTAGCCCTAACTCTAACCCTAAACCTAACCCTAACGCGATCCCTAGCACTTACCCTCAGCCTAACCCTAGCCCTAACACTAAACCTAACCCGAACTCTAATCCTAACCCGAACACAAATGCTAGCATTAACCTGAACTCTAACCCTAACCCTAACACTATCCATAACCCTAAACCGAACCCTAACCTAACCCTAACTTTAAAACTAAGCCTAGCCCTAGACCGGATCCTAACCCAAACCCTAACCTTAACCATAACCCTAACCCTAGACCTAACACTAAACCTAAAACTAACACTAATCTGAACCCTAATCCTAACACTAACCCTAACCCTAACCCTAACCCTAAACCTAACCCTAACCTTAGCCCTATCCCGAGCCCTAGCCCTGATCCTAACCCTAACCCTAACCATACACCTAACCCTAACCCTAACCCTAGCCCTAACTCTAAAACTATCCCTAAACCTAACCCTAACCCTAACCCGAACACTAACCCGAACACTAACCCTAACCCTGAAACTAACCTAAGCCTAACATTGCCCTAATCAGAACACTAACCCTAGCTCTAACTCTAACCCTAACCCTAATCCTAACCCTAAAACTAACCCTAGCGCTAGCACTAGCACTTGCCCTAACCCTAACCCTAACGCTAACCCGAGCCCTAACACTAGCCCTAACCCTAATCCTAATCCTAATCCTAAAACTAACCCTAAACCTAACCCTAACCCTAATCCTAAGCCTAACCCTAAACCTAACACTAACCCTAACCCGAGCCCTAATCCTAACCCTAACCCTAAACCTAAACCTAATCCGAGCCGTAACCCTAAACCTAACACTAACGCTGGCCCTAAGCCTAAACCTAACCCTAACCCTAAACCTAAACCTAACCCTAATCCTAGCCCTAGCCCTAACCTTAACCCTAACTCAAACACTAACCCTAGCCCTGAACCTAATCTAAACCTAACATTGCCCTAATCCTAACACTAAACCGAACCCTAACCCTAACCCTAATCCTAAACCTAATCCTAAACCTAGCCCTAACCCTGACCCAAACCTAACCTGAACCCTAACACAAAGCCGAGCCCTAGCACTAGCCGTAGCCCAATCCTAAATCTAACCCTAACCCTAAACCTAATCATAGCCCTAACCCTAACCCTAATACTAAGCCTAGCCCTAACCCTAACACTACCCCTAACACTAATCCTCACCCTAACACTACCCCTAACACTAATCCTCACCCTAACCCTAACCCTAACCCTAACCCTAAACCTAACCCAAACCCTAAATCTAACCCTAACCCTAACCCTAACCCTAACCCTAACCCTAACCCTAAACCTAACCCTAACCCGAGCCCTAACCCGAGCCCTAGCCCTGACACTAACCCTAACCCTAACCCTACCCCTAACCCTAACCCTAACCCTAGCCCTAACTCTAACACTATCACTAAACCTAACCCTAACCCTAACCCTAACCCGAACACTAACCCTAGCCCTGAACCTAACGTAAACCTAACATTGCCCAAATCATAACACTAACCCTAACCCTAACCCTAATCCTAAACCGAACCCTAACTCTAACACTAACCATAGCCCGAACCCTAATCCTAACCCTAACCCTAACCCTAACCCTAACCCTAACCCTAACCCTAACCCTAACCCTAGCCCTAACCTTAACCCTAACCCTAAACCTAACCCTAACACTAACCCTAACCCTAATCCGAAACCTAAAACTAACCCTAGCCCTAGCACTAGCCCTAGCCGTAAGCCTAATACTAACCCTAACCCTAACCCTAACCCTAATCCTAGCCCTAACCCTAACCCTAAACCTAACCCTAACACTAACCCTAGCCCTAGCCCTAGCCCTAACCCTAAACCTAACCCTAACCCTAGCCCTAAACCTAGCCCTAACGCTAACCCTAACCCTAAACCTAATCCTAGCCCTAACCCTAACCCTAGCCCTAATCTTAACCCTAGCCCTAGACATAACCCTAGCCCAAGCCCGAACCCTAACGCTAGCCCTAACCCTAAATCTAACCCTAACCCTAACCTTAACCCTAACTCTAACCCTAGCCCTAACCTAAACCCTAACCCTAACCCTAATCCTAACACTGGCACTAACGCTAGCCTTATCCCTAACCCTAACCGTAAAACTATCCCTAACCCTAACCCAAACCCTAACCCTATCCTAACCCGAACCCTACCCCTAACACTAGCCCTAGCCCGAACACTAAACCTAACCCAAACACTAACCCTAACCCTAATCCTAACCCTAACCCTAACCCTAACCCTAGCCCGAGTCCTAACCATAGCCCTAGCCCTGAACCTAACCCTAACCCTAAACCTAACCCTAACTCTAAACCAAACCCTAACCCTAACCCAATCCCAAACCCTAACTCAAACACTAACCCTAGCCCTGAACCTAACCTAAACCTAACATTGCCCTAATCCTAACACTAAACCGAACCCTAACCATAACCCTAATCCTAAACCTAATCCTAAACCTAGCCCTAACCCTGACCCTAACCCTAACCTGAACCCTAACACAAAGCCGAGCCCCAGCACTAGCCGTAGCCCAACCCTAAATCTAACCCTAACCCTAAACCTAATCATAGCCCTAACCCTAACCCTAATCCTAAGCCTAGCCCTAACCCTAACACTACCCCTAACACTAATCCTTACCCTAACCCTAACCCTAACCCTAACCCTAACCATAACCCTAACCCTAACCCTAACGCTAACCCTAACCCTAACCCTAACCCGAGTCCTAATGCTTACCCTTATCCTAACACTAAACCTAACCCTAACCCTATCACTAACCCTAACCCTAACATTGCCCTAATCCTAACACTAACCCAAGCCCTAACCCTAACCGTAGACCTAAACCTAACCCTAACCCTAACCCTAACCCTAACCCTAACCCTAACCCTAACCCTAACCCGAACCCTAACCCTAACCCTAACCCTAACCCTAACCCTAACCCTAACCCTAACCCTAACCTTTTCCCTAACCCTAACCCAAACACTAACACTAACACTAAACCTAGCACTAGCACTAGACCTAGCCCTAACCCTAACCCTAACCCTAACCCTAGACCTAACACTAACCCTAACACTAACCCGAACACTAGCTCCAGCCCGAGCCCTAACCCTAACTCTAAACCAAACCCTAACCCTAACCCGAACCCTAGCACTAACCCTTATCCTAACGCTAACCCTAACACTAACTCTTGCCCTAACCCGAACCATCACCCGAACCCTAAACCGAGCCCGAGTCCTAACCCTAACCCTAACACAAATCCTGGACCTCACTCTAACCCTAACCCGAGCGCTAACGCTAACCCTAACGCTAGCCCTGAACCTAACCTAAAGCTAATATTGCCCTAATCCTAACACTAACCCTAACCCTAACACTAACCCTAACCCTAACACTAGCCCTAGCTCTAGCCCTAACCTTAACACTAACCCAACCCCAACCCTAACCCTAACCCTCGCCCTAGCACTAGACGTAACCCTAAACCTAAGCCTAACCCTACACCTAAACCTAGCCCGAACCTCAAACCTAACCCTAACCGTAACACTAACCCTAACCCTAACTCTAACCCTAACCCTAACCCTAAGCCTAACCCTAAACCTAATCCTAACTGTAACCCTAACCCTAACCATAATTCTAAACCAAGCTCTAGCCCTAAACCTAGCCCTAGCCCTAACCCTCACCATAGCCCTAACACTAACCCTAGCCCTAACCCTAACCCTAACCTTAACCCTAAATCAAACCCCAACCCTAAACCTAACCCTAACCCAAGCCCTAACCCTAATCCTAACCATAACCCTAACCATAATTCCAACCCTACTTCTAGCCCTAACCCTAGCCCTAGCCCTAAACCACACCCTAGCCTTAACACTAACCCTAACACGAACCGTAACCCTAACCCTAACCCTAACCCTAACCCCAACCCTAACCCAAACCCTAACCCTAACCCTAACCCTAACCCTAACCCTAACCCTAACCCTAACCCTAACCCTAACCCTAACCCTAACCCTAACCCTAACCCTAACCCTAACCCCAACCCTAACCCTAACCCTAACCCTAACCCTAACTTTAAAACTAAGCCTAGCCCTAGACCGGACTCTAACCCGAACCCTAACCTTAACCATAACCCTAACCCTAGACCTAACCCTAAACCTAAAACTAACCCTAATCTGAACCCTAATCCTAACACTAACCCTAACCCTAACCCTAACCCTAACCCTAAACCTAACCCTAACCTTAGCCCTATCACGAGCCCTAGCCCTGATCCTAACCCTAACCCTAACCATACACCTAACCCTAACCCTAACCCTAGCCCTAACTCTAAAACTATCCCTAAACCTAACCCTAACCCTAACCCTAACCCGAACACTAACCCTAACCCTAACCCTAACCCTAACCCTAACCCTAACCCTAACCCTAACCCTAACCCTAACCCTAACCCTAACCCTAACCCTAACCCTAACCCGAACCCTAACCTTAACCATAACCCTAACCCTAGACCTAACCCTAAACCTAAAACTAACCCTAACCCTAACCCTAACCCTAACCCTAACCCTAACCCTAACCCTAACCCTAACCCTAACCCTAACCCTAACCCTAACCCTAACCCTAACCCTAACCCTAACCCTAACCCTAAACCTAACCCTAATCTTAGCCCTATCACGAGCCCTAGCCCTGATCCTAACCCTAACCCTAACCATACACCTAACCCTAACCCTAACCCTAGCCCTAACTCTAAAACTATCCCTAAACCTAACCCTAACCCTAACCCTAACCCTAACCCTAACCCTAACCCTAACCCTAACCCTAACCCTAACCCTAACCCTGAAACTAACCTAAGCCTAACATTGCCCTAATCATAACACTAACCCTAGCTCTAACTCTAACCCTAACCCTAATCCTAACCCTAAAACTAACCCTAGCGCTAGCACTAGCCCTTGCCCTAACCCTAACCCTAACGCTAACCCGAGCCCTAACACTAGCCCTAACCCTAATCCTAATCCTAATCCTAAAACTAACCCTAAACCTAACCCTAACCCTAATCCTAAGCCTAACCCTAAACCTAACACTAACCCTAACCCGAGCCCTAATCCTAACCCTAACCCTAACCCTAAACCTAATACGAGCCGTAACCCTAAACCTAACACTAACGCTGGCCCTAAGCCTAAACCTAACCCTAACCCTAAACCTAAACCTAACCCTAATCCTAGGCCTAGCCCTAACCTTAACCCTAACCCTAACCCTAACCCTAACCCAATCCCAAACCCTAACTCAAACACTAACCCTAGCCCTGAATCTAACCTAAACCTAACATTGCCCTAATCCTAACCCTAACCCTAACCCTAACCCTAACCCTAACCCTAACCCTAACCCTAACCCTGACCCAAACCTAACCTGAACCCTAACACAAAGCCGAGCCCTAGCACTAGCCGTAGCCCAATCCTAAATCTAACCCTAACCCTAAACCTAATCATAGCCCTAACCCTAACCCTAATACTAAGCCTTGCCCTAACCCTAACACTACCCCTAACACTAATCCTTACCCTAACCCTAACCCTAACCCTAACCCTAAACCTAACCCAAACCCTAACCCTAACACTAACCCTAACCCTAACCCTAACCCTAACCCAAACCCTAACCTTAACCCTAACCCTAACCCAAACCCTAGCCCTAGCTCTAGCCCTAACCCTAAACCTAACCCTAACGCCAAACCTAAACCTGACCCTCGCCCTAACGCTAATCCAAACTGTAACGGTAACCCTAGCCCTAACCCTAACCCTAACACTAGTTCCAGCCCGAGCCCTAACCCTAACCCTAATCCTAAACCGAACTCTAACCCGAACCCTAACCCTAGCCCGAACCCTAAACCTAACCCTAACCGTAATCCTAGCCCTAACCCGAAGACTAACGTTAAACCTAACCCGAGTTCTGAAACTAACCTAAACTTAACCCTAGCCTAACCCTAATCCTAACCCTAACACTAACACTAACCCTAACTCTAAACCTAACCCTAACCCTAATCCTAACCCTAGCACTAACCCTTATCCTAAATCTAAATGTAACCCTAACCCTAACCCTTGCCTTAAACCTAACCACAACCCGAACCCTAACCCGAGCCCGAACCCTAACCCTAACACAAATCCTGGACCTCATTCTAATCCTAACCCGAGCCCTAACCCTAACACTTATCCGAACACTAAACCTAACCCTAACCCTAACCATAACCCTAACCCTAACCCTAACCCTAACCCTAACACTAACCCTAACCCTAACCCTAACCCTAACCCTAACCCTAACCCTAACCTGAGTCCTAATGCTTACCCTTATCCTAACACTAAACCTAACCCTAACCCTGTCACTAACCCTAACCCTAACATTGCCCTAATCCTAACACTAACCCAAGCCCTAACCCTAACGGTAGACCTAAACCTAACCCTAGCCCTAACACTAACCTAAATCTAACCCTAACCTTTTCCCTAACCCTAACCCAAACACTAACACTAACACTAAACCTAGCACTAGCACTAGACCTAGCCCTAACCCTAACCCTAACCCTAACCCTAGACCTAACCCTAACCCTAACACTAACCCGAACACTAGCTCCAGCCCGAGCCCTAACCCTAACTCTAAACCAAACCCTAACCCTAACCCGAACCCTAGCACTAACCCTTATCCTAACGCTAACCCTAACACTAACTCTTGCCCTAACCCGAACCATAACCCGAACCCTAACCCGAGCCCGAGTCCTAACCCTAACCCTAACACAAATCCTGGACCTCACTCTAACCCTAACCCGAGCGCTAACGCTAACCCTAACGCTAGCCCTGAACCTAACCTAAAGCTAATATTGCCCTAATCCTAACACTAACCCTAACCCTAACACTAACCCTAACCCTAACACTAGCCCTAGCTCTAGCCCTAACCTTAACACTAACCCAACCCCAACCCTAACCCTAACCCTCGCCCTAGCACTAGACGTAACCCTAAACCTAAGCCTAACCCTACACCTAAACCTAGACCTAACCTCAAACCTAACCCTAACCGTAACACTAACCCTAACCCTAACTCTAACCCTAACCCTAACCCTAAGCCTAACCCTAAACCTAATCCTAACTGTAACCCTAACCCTAACCATAATTCTAAACCAAGCTCTAGCCCTAAACCTAGCCCTAGCCCGAACCCTCACCATAGCCCTAACACTAACCCTAGCCCTAACCCTAACCCTAACCTTAACCCTAAACCAAACCCCAACCCTAACCCTAACCCTAACCCAAGCCCTAACCCTAATCCTAACCCTAACCCTAACCATAATTCCAACACTACTTCTAGCCCTAACCCTAGCCCTAGCCCTAAACCACACCCTAGCCTTAACACTAACCCTAACACGAACCGTAACCCTAACCCTAACCCTAACCCTAACCCTAACCCAAACCCTAACCCTAACCCTAACTCTAACCTAACCCTAACGTTAACCCTAACCTGAACCCTAGCCCTAGCCCTAGCCCTAACCCTAGCCCTAGCCCTAGCCCTAGCCCTAACTCTAACCCTAAACCTAACCCTAACGCGATCCCTAGCACTTACCCTCAGCCTAACCCTAGCCCTAACACTAAACCTAACCCGAACTCTAATCCTAACCCGAACACAAATGCTAGCATTAACCTGAACTCTAACCCTAACCCTAACACTATCCATAACCCTAAACCGAACCCTAACCTAACCCTAACTTTAAAACTAAGCCTAGCCCTAGACCGGACCCTAACCCGAACCCTAACCTTAACCATAACCCTAACCCTAGACCTAACCCTAAACCTAAAACTAACCCTAATCTGAACCCTAATCCTAACACTAACCCTAACCCTAACCCTAACCCTAAACCTAACCCTAACCTTAGCCCTATCCCGAGCCCTAGCCCTGATCCTAACCCTAACCCTATCCATACACCTAACCCTAACCCTAACCCTAGCCCTAACTCTAAAACTATCCCTAAACCTAACCCTAACCCTAACCCGAACACTAACCCGAACACTAACCCTAACGCTGAAACTAACCTAAGCCTAACATTGCCCTAATCATAACACTAACCCTAGCTCTAACTCTAACCCTAACCCTAATCCTAACCCTAAAACTAACCCTAGCGCTAGCACTAGCCCTTGCCCTAACCCTAACCCTAACGCTAACCCGAGCCCTAACACTAGCCCTAACCCTAATCCTAATCCTAATCCTAAAACTAACCCTAAACCTAACCCTAACCCTAATCCTAAGCCTAACACTAAACCTAACACTAACCCTAACCCGAGCCCTAATCCTAACCCTAACCCTAACCCTAAACCTAATCCGAGCCGTAACCCTAAACCTAACACTAACGCTGGCCCTAAGCCTAAACCTAACCCTAACCCTAAACCTAAACCTAACCCTAATCCTAGCCCTAGCCCTAACCTTAACCCTAACCCTAACCCTAACCCTAACCCAATCCCAAACCCTAACTCAAACACTAACCCTAGCCCTGAACCTAACCTAAACCTAACATTGCCCTAATCCTAACACTAAACCGAACCCTAACCCTAATCCTAAACCTAATCCTAAACCTAGCCCTAACCCTGACCCAAACCTAACCTGAACCCTAACACAAAGCCGAGCCCTAGCACTAGCCGTAGCCCAATCCTAAATCTAACCCTAACCCTAAACCTAATCACAGCCCTAACCCTAACCCTAATACTAAGCCTAGCCCTAACCCTAACACTACCC